>NC_065584.1:58402015-58705045 GCF_024542745.1 Macaca thibetana thibetana | reverse complement strand
GAGGACACAAACAAATGGAAGAACATACCATGCTCATGGATAGGAAGAATCAATATCGTGAAAATGGCCATACTGCCCAAGGTAATTTATAGATTCAATGCCATCCCCATCAAGCTACCAGTGAGTTTCTTCACAGAATTGGAAAAAACTGCTTTAAAGTTCATATGGAACCAAAAAAGAGCCCGCATCTCCAAGACAATCCTAAGTCAAAAAAACAAAGCTGGAGGCATCACACTACCTGACTTCAAACTACACTACAAGGCTACAGTAACCAAAACAGCATGGTACTGGTACCAAAACAGAGATATAGACCAATGGAACAGAACAGAGTCCTTAGAAATAATACCACACATCTACAGCCATCTGATCTTTGACAAACCTGAGAGAAACAAGAAATGGGGAAAGGATTCCCTATTTAATAAACGGTGCTGGGAAAATTGGCTAGCCATAAGTAGAAGCTGAAACTGGATCCTTTCCTTACTCCTTATACGAAAATTAATTCAAGATGGATTAGAGACTTAAATGTTAGACCTAATACCATAAAAATCCTAGAGGAAAACCTAGGTAGTACCATTCAGGACATAGGCATGGGCAAAGACTTCATGTCTAAAACACCAAAAGCAACAGCAGCAAAAGCCAAAATTGACAAATGGGATCTAATTAAACTAAAGAGCTTTTGCACAGCAAAAGAAACTACCATCAGAGTGAACAGGCAACCTACAGAATGGGAGAAAATTTTTGCGATCTACTCATCTGACAAAGGGCTAATATCCAGAACCTACAAAGAACTCAAACAAATTTACAAGAAAAAAACAAACAACCCCATCAAAAAGTGGGCAAAGGATATGAACAGACATTTCTCAAAAGAAGACATTCATACAGCCAACAGACACAAAAAAAAAATGCTCATCATCACTGGCCATCAGAGAAATGCAAATCAAAACCACAATGAGATACCATCTCACACCAGTTAGAATGGCGATCATTAAAAAGTCAGGAAACAACAGGTGCTGGAGAGGATGTGGAGAAATAGGAACGCTTTTACACTGTTGGTGGGATTGTAAACTAGTTCAACCATTATGGAAAACAGTATGGCGATTCCTCAAGGATCTAGAACTAGATGTACCATATGACCCAGCCATCCCATTACTGGGTATATACCCAAAGGATTATAAATTATGCTGCTATAAAGACACATGCACACGTATGTTTATTGCAGCACTATTCACAATAGCAAAGACTTGGAATCAACCCAAATGTCCATCAGTGACAGATTGGATTAAGAAAATGTGGCACATATACACCATGGAATACTATGCAGCCATAAAAAAGGATGAGTTTGTGTCCTTTGTAGGGACATGGATGCAGCTGGAAACCATCATTCTTAGCAAACTATCACAAGAACAGAAAACCAAACACCGCATGTTCTCACTCATAGGTGGGAACTGAACAATGAGATCACTTGGACTCAGGAAGGGGAACATCACACACCGGGGCCTATCATGGGGAGGGGGGAGGGGGGAGGGATTGCATTGGGAGTTATACCTGATGTAAATGACGAGTTGATGGGTGCAGCACAGCATCATGGCACAAGTATACATATGTAACAAACCTGCACGTTATGCACATGTACCCTACAACTTAAAGTATAATAATAATAAATAAATTTAAAAAAAAAAAAAAAGAATGAAAAGTCATATTCAGGAGAGAACACCAAGTATATGGCCAAGCAAAAGTTTGATAAGGTGATTAATATGGCTAAAGGGAAGCCAAATGCTATTCATCAAGATAACAGAAGAATGATCCCAAAGGCATTTCAGAGATTATTGGTGTCTGCCCCTTTCATTAGAGGCTTAGAGTATCAAGGCCTGGGAGACAGAACTATGTCAAAAAAGGGCCCTTAGGCCCCTGTGTGACCTTAGCACTTACTGCTCTATGCCATCTCAAGTCCCTGCTCTCTGTATTCTAGCAGAGCACTCCAAGACTTCTCCAGGTGTGGACCAAGTGGGCCCAGATGTGACTCAAGTCACCCCTCCAGAGGGCACAGGCAGTAAACAGTGGCAGCGTCCATGTGGTGCTATCTCTGCAGGCACACAGGGTGAAAGAGCATGGGGGCATGGCTACATCTGCCTTGATTTCAAAGGATGCCCAAGAGTGTCTCAAGGTCTGGGAGAGAACTGCCACAGGGACAGGGCTACAGTGAAAAGTCTCCACCAGGGCAATGCCTAGCAAAGCTGTGGGGTAAGGGCCACCACAGAGAGCCCCTACTAGACCAATGCTTAGTGGAGAAACGGGGGCAGAGTAGCCCCCAAGACTTCAGCCTACAAGAGCTGCAGGCATGCAACTCCAACGCATAAGAACTGCTATATGGACTGCACCCAGCAAAGCCATGGGGGCAGGCTTCCCTGGGGCTTTGAAGGCTCAATCCTCATCCCAATGTGTTTTGAAGTTGGGTCATAGAGTCAAAAATTATTCTCAAGGCTCAATATTTAATGTTGCTTACCTTGTCAGATTTTGGACTTAAGTGGGACATATTACCCCTTTATTCTTGTTTATTCTTTCTTTTGTAATGGAATGCCTACCTACGCCTGTCCCATCATTGGATTTTGGATTTAGATAATACTTAGATAAGATTTTAGACTTAGATCTTAAAGTTGATGCTGGAACAAGTTAGGGCTTTTGGGGCTATTGAGATGGAATGAATGCATTCTGTAGATGAGAAAAACATTTTTGGGGGAGCCAGGTGTAGACTGTTATGGTTTGAATGTTTGTATCCCATCAAAATTCATGTTGAAACTTGATCCCCATTGGGTTGGTACCAAAAGGTGGGATCTTTTGGGAAGTGATAATTCCCTTATGAAAGAGGCTTCAGGGAGCTGCCTTTCTCTTCGTCTCTTCTGCCATGTGAGGGCACAGCCACAGGCACCATATAGGAAGCAAAGAGTGAGCTCTCACCAGATACCGAATCAGCCAGCCCCTTGATCTTGGACTTCCCAGTCTCTAGAACTATAAGAAATAAACTTCTATTATTTATAAGTTACCCAGTCTATGGTACTTTCTATAGCAGCAGGAAGAGCCTGAGACAACTCCAATGATACTATCAGCATACTAAGCAAAATGTATTCATATCCTGATATTTGACACTTCCTATCCCTTTCTTCTTGAAAATAAATTTTACCTTCTGAATAAAACTCCTCTCCTTTAATAGCTTGCCTGTAAGTATTTGCTCAGAATTATCTTGTTCTTTCCCCTAAGGATCTCACACACTACAACAGCTTCAACTCTACCTGAATTTCAGACAACATCCAAATCTACATTTGTGGCACTGCAGGTCCTGCCCTCAAGAGCTCTAAAATCTACCTGTTTGACACCTGCTACATTCTACTCTTCTCTGCCCAACCCCCAAAAAAACTTAAATTCCACCTTAAATTATCTTTCTACACTCTTCAATTAACCGGTTCTTCCTCTTGATTTTTGTTATTCTGTTAGTTACAACAACATCCATCCAAGCATTCTTACATGAAATCTTGGAATCATATCTTCTCCTGTCCTTACATTCAATAAATTCCTAAGACTTGTAGATTTTTCTTCAGAAATTTGTTTCACTTTTCTTACCTCTATTTTCTCTCTCACCAACCTGATTCAAGACCTCATCATTTCCTACCTTTCTTTAACTAAACTTCCCATTAGAATTCTATGCGATTTACCAGATCAACCATTCTAATCCCAGTGCTGGCTATATCCATCTCTGTGGAATCTCATAACACATTGTTAAATCCTCTTCTTTGCTCCATTTTGCCTTAATGTAATTTTATCACTGAATTTTGCACTTTTGGGGCAGATAACCTGTGTTTTCTTTTCTATAAAGAAATATCCAGCAGAGATTTGCCTATGGAAGTAATTAAGAATATTCTACTGGAATTGAATTCAATTAAGAAAGGCTTCTTTGAAAAGAACACATCAGTTATACCAATTTAAGTAAGTTTTTCTGCAAAGCAGCCATCAACACTATAGATATTATTAGAAAATATGATAAGTTTACCAAATATATCATGAAGGACTAATTTGTAGAAAACAAATGAGTAAATTTCAAACTTTGTACAACTTTTTCTCTCACTCATTTTCTTAATTTTTTGGTTTATTTGACTCCATGTATGCCTGTGGTGTTATGGCATTCCCCAAAAGTGCATATCAAACTATACATAAACACATCTACACACACTAGATAATTGTCAATAAATTTAAACCTAGTTTTAGAGAAAGGGAACAGGTTCACTTTACCTGAAGAGGAAAAAATCTGGGTTAACCATGTACTGATGAAACTCAGTGTCCATGAGTGATTAATAGAGGAAACACACTTAATGGGGCTGAGGACTAATATTTGTTTTTAGGAATGTTACTCCCACAGTTGTTGTTCTATAGAATATCACATACAAATTATTGCCAGATGTAACTTTAATTAAGAGTTGGGTAAATGTATGCATCATTTATCAATATAAACAATATGAATTTGAAGGGTTATATAAATATGGTCATATCTCTTATATTTCATTTATCTTTTCAGCCCTGGTCCTTAGGGAGTTCGGTATTAAGATGGTAGTCAACAAGTCCGTGATGAACTGAATGTGCTCATTCTTTTATCTCCTGTGCTCTTGAGGAGTTGAAAGTTTTACTTGCAATTGTTTATTAAGCTAGGCAAAGATTTTAGGAGCCTTATTGTCAATGGGCAGATCAGTTGAAGAAAAGAATTAGAGCAAAACTATCCCAAGGCAGGCCAACTTTGCCTAGGCAAAGATTTGTACACAGATCTAAAGAGTTTATGTGGACCCTATTACCTTACTACAGCATTAATGAGAGCTGAAATTGGAGCTATTTCTATTACATACTGCAGTAGGCAATAAAGTACCATACAATAAAGATAATAGCAACTTTATAGGAAGAAGTTGAGAGGAATAAAGACTAAACCCCTACTACAGATAAGGCAAGAATACTGCATGTAAACAGATGGAACATTTGCAGTTTCATCAACCCTTCTCTTACCACAATGCCTGCTTTAGCCTTACTACTAAAGTGTGGTGCATGAAACATCAGCATCACCTGGG
Source organism: Macaca thibetana thibetana (assembly GCF_024542745.1). Lineage (NCBI taxonomy): Eukaryota > Metazoa > Chordata > Mammalia > Primates > Cercopithecidae > Macaca > Macaca thibetana. Next base: position 58,699,943 of record NC_065584.1, on the reverse strand, counting down.
AACTTGCTAGAAATGCAGAATCTCAAGACCTAAAATATCAGTCTATATCTTCACAAGAATCCAATGTGATTCATAAATTTAAGTGTTCAATGAGAAATAGTTTACTTGACATTGTATAAGGTAACCCAAGGTACTAGTAGTGAATAGTGGATTAGAACTAGCACCGGACTATTCTTGAAATATTGAAATGAGACAATGCTACATAAACATATTAATACTAATAACATAACAGCATACTTGATTCCCACTCTGATTCATATTTGAATCCATTATGGACCTAGCAAAGAACTGGGAAACTCAGGGCTATATTAGATACTTGTCATCCACAAAACACCTTCCTCAGGGAAGACTTCAACTCTCAGCAGACAGTAATGTATGAAGGTCTCCATATAAGTGTGCAGAATGCATGAAAGTGCACACACGGCAGCAAAGGCAATACTATCACTTACTCATAAACCTTAAATCTAATCTAGGAAAATATCATTGGCAATGTTTAGTAAAAGTACAAGCACTTTCAACTGCCCATGAGGCACCATATATTGATGCATGGATAGAGAAAAAGTCACACCAATTCAAGAAATTAATTGTAGTCCTATTTGTATCTGTTTTAGGAAAATAAAAAATAAATGTGTGTCCATTCAGGATTAGCTTTTCAAAGCTAATTAATCTTCCAACCCCAGGAGATACCAGAAGTAATGCAAACCTCTCTAATACATCCATTTGAAACCCCCCACAGATATTGCTGTAAAAACTTGGTCCCAAACCTTCCTGCCTCCACAGTTCTGTTGGAACACGTAGAACATAAAAAGTCACAAAGATACCTGAGCAGGATCCATACGCCGCAACAGAGAACAACTGGAAAAGGGAATTATCTGAAGAAAGCCTTCAGTGTAACCTAAATCAGTGCCCCAGGGGAAAGGGATATTAAGGACAGCTATGGCTGAGTCTCCTTAGGAACAAAATCAGAATGGGTACAGCAATCAGATGCCTGTGCTGGGCCACACAGGGAAGAACTTTGCTGGAGTTTTAAATTGCATGCTTAGCCAAATTGTGAAATATTGCTCTTTAGGACTCAGCGCCTTTCTCAACTTGGACCTCACTTTGCTTGTGATAGCCCGTCATGGTCACCAAGGAGCTGCAGTTATTCATTATGGATTATGTGTACACATTTCAGCAAGGCAGTATCCATCTCTGTCCTCCCTATCAGACATCACAAGGTTAATGTGGAAAATGCTATCTGAGTGTTAATCATGTATGAAAACGGCTGCTGAGCAGAAGAGGGTTGGGAGGACTACGAGGAACCAAGAAAATGCATTTCCTTGCTAGAATATGCATGCGTTGGGAATCGATAAGCTGAAATGCATATGCTTGCAACTTCAGGGAGAAAATGGGTGACAACTTGCCTCCTTTCTAGGACACAATCAGTATTCTCACTACTCGCGTCACATACAGCATCGTGCTTCAGACTTCTGTCATCTGGAAGCCTTTCTGTTCTCTAAAAAGTCTTTAAGGGCAATGTATTGGGGCTTTGCCACAAAAAAAGGAGGAGTGGGCTGCTATAAAAAGGCAAATGCTTTTATTACATCATACACAGAAGATTTGTTTTCCTTTTCACTGTTAGTGGCATTGTGAGATGAGATGTTTTACAAAAGTGAGCCCTTGGAACTGAAATCTTTTCATTTACATGCCCAAACTTTCCTTTTTCATTTTAACCATTTTAAATGAGATGTTTTTCACATTTTTAGACTGCATACTTGGATGTGCAAAAATTACAATGCTCTTTATTTCCTTATAACTAAATTTACGTTAGCACATGAGCCATTGTTCTTCAACTTTGCCAATTAAAGGCAACCTAGTCTCTCCAGTCAAAGTTCCATCTCTTCTGAGTAATTGCTTAGTCCATTCAGAACTCTCTCCCTTCACATTCTTCCTTTCGTTCTCACCAAATGTTTGACGGGTTCCAGAGAATGATGAGCATGCAGGGGACAGGCATGTGTCACCATTTGTACTTAGCGCCTTTTCTTTTTTAAATTTTTATTTTTAACTGACAAACAATAATGGCATGTACTTATAGGGGACAATGTGATGTTTTGATACATGTGCATGTTGTAGAAAGAGTCTACCAAGCTAATTAACATGTGTGGCGCCTCACTTATCCTCTTGCCTTTCATGTCATCCTCATTGCTGCTGGCCCTTGCCCATGTCAGCCAGGCCTATACACGCGGCCTCCTGACTGGAGAAAGTATGTCGAGTGTACGAGCTCATCTCATCCACTTCAGAGCAGTGATTCTGAAGGGAAGGGTCACAGAACTCATTTCAATGGATTCCCCCTACTATACTAGAGAATCCTGAAGAACTTATGACCTGGGAGATCCACTGAATTATTGCTCCTGACCCTCCTCATGTCCCACTGGACACGTGGCTTATCTAAGAATCTCTCAGTGTTCCTTTATTATACCCTGCCGCAAAAGGCGCTGCTTTCAGACCCTCTAGACTGATCTAAGATTTTAATGTCTACTCCCTACCCCTTATCAAAGTAGGAGGGGGCACTGGGCCTTTCTCAACGACCCAGGCAGTAAGCTAAGCTCCAGTCACATCCTCCTCTAATTCTCTTGCCCTCTCTGACCAGGAAATGGCATTTATCTCATTAGGCATTCCTCCCACTTTAGGGCTTAAGGTCCAAATTCTATGCTCTGAATCTCCCAGGCTTCAGGCCTTACTATTTAAAGGCGAGCTTCTGGAATTCATGAAATCTAATTTTCTGACCTGAGTTTCTGGCTCCTTCAATTGAAAGCTGTAGCTTTTAAGACTTTTATCTCTGCTATAGATATACAAAAGTATGCACAAGAGCTCAAAAGCCTAGAATTTACTCTTTTCTTTCTGTATCATCTCAGCCCTGCATAGCAGAGTAATATAGATAACTTTCACTGCTGTTTCAATGATAAGGAGAAGTGAAGAGTTAGAAGGAATTGGAAAAATACACAGCTTAATATCAAAGTATTACACTGCTACACATGACTTATTTACTTCCTAAACAGGGGATGCTGAACATAATTGTGCATTTTCTGAATAATGTAGGCTCCTTATTGGCCTGGGTTGTAAGTAATTGCCTTTTAGTTGTACTGTTTCTGCCTTTCCCGTCAGACTGTCAACTATCACTGCTATTTTGAAAGCTACCTCCAGATCTGCCTCTTTTCTAGTTTCTAGTTTCTTGCCTGTTATGAGCTGGATAACCATATAATCGAGCTTGTTAAAAATTGCGTATTAAAGGAAAGTCAATAAGAAGTCCCGGCCCTAGAAGTTAAGTGCATGCCTTTGTAACCGCTATGTCAGCCTAAGAGGCTGTTTTTTTTTTTTTTTTCTTACTTCTAAGTTTGGGCTGAGTTTCCAAGGGTAGAGGGTGTCAGAAATTCCACCTCTGAATACGCGGATCATTACTATCATTTAAGGCATGGTTGGCATCATTCTCCTTCATAAAATTGACACAATAAATGCCTTGAAATTGATACCATGAGCATCATGTTTGAACTTAAAATGGGAGTCAAAGCCCCATTTTCAGATATATCTAGGTCATTTTTAGATATCTACAGAAAAGCAAGCACGCCATTAGAAAGCAATGGGTTTTTCTTTCTCTCTGCTTTCATTGACGAAAGTATATTTTCATTTCTCTTTCCCATGAGAACACTGACTTCAGTTATTCAGAGTTCAGATTTTTGACCCAGCTGCCACTGCAAAGGTTTCAACTGAACATCCTCAATTGTGAGAGATCAGTACACAAATTGGGCTCAAACCCATGGCATTTCCTTATAATTGCTTGAGAATGTCTCAGATTAGGAACAAAGTCAAAGATAAAAATATAAGGCACTCAGGTCAATCTTTAAGAAATTCTTAATCATCTGAATAAATATATATGCAGCCATTCTTTCATTCAGTATGCTGACCCCTTGAGGGGAATAATATCCTAACTTCAAAGCTGAGGCCTTTTAGCTTTAGGGCTGCTCATTTTTCTCAAGCATCAATAGCAAAGATGCTCCAGGTGAATAGACACCAAGGATCAGCCATACAAAGCCAATATATTAGGAGTATATCAGGAGTATATTAGGAGGTTCACTCTTGCTAGTTTCTACAACTGAAGACATTCAGCATTAACTCACTGGAACTAGAACCTTTTGTCTGGTTGATTTTTTATTTATTTTGTTTCTCTTTTTCTCCACCTCACACTTGGCTAAAAGGAAGAATGCAATAGCAGGCGAGACAGTGAAATTTACTCATGTTCTACAAATAAACACCTCATTAGCTTCAATCTGTTTACACTCCTGGAAAATGCAGCATCCATATTTTGCTACCTGCTCCTAGCAGTAGCCCCAGGGTTAATCTCCTGTTCTTCTTGGTTTAATAGGATTTTTCCTCTTGCCTTTGATTGTGTTGCACACTCTTAAAATAACTCTTCATACTAAGTGAATACAAAATAAACAATTGATGAATTCATTCATTTCTTTAGGAAATATATATTTGCACACTAAGTGCTATATCAACAAATTAATACAGTTTCTGCCTATATTAGTAATCCATTGCTGCATAAAAATATTACCACAAACTTAGCAGCTGTTTTTAGCAGCTTAAAACACACATTTATTATCTCACAGTTTCTGTAGGTGAGGAGTCTGAGCACTGCCCTCGTAGGCATTCTAATCTAGTAAAGGATACAGTTAAATACATTATCAGGTACATGATGTTGTAATGAGCAGGGCCTACCCCTTAGACCCAGGCAGAAGAGAGGATGCTATGAATGGGCATGGATGTGTGGGTTTCAGTGTTCATATGCACGCCTAGGAGGCCCCTTGAGGTGAGGCACATAGCTGGAGATGGCAAAAGGAGTGGGACAGGAATAAAGATAGCTCTTTCCCTGTGCCATCAAGTTCTGCCTGAAAACTTGGGACGTCTGAGAATTCTACATTTGAATCAGGCTTTCCAGGTTATTATGAGTGTGCATTTGTCAGCTAAGAATAGGATGTGTGGGCCACTGTCTATTCTTGCACCAGGCTCCTCAGATTTTAAGGGTAGACCTGCTAATACCATGATATAGTTAGTTCAGATGAGAGCTACCTAACCTCGGACTAGGAATTATTCTGGGGGTGGAGTGGGAGTGCTGGGAGACATGGCAGCTATGAGAATGAGCCTCTCAGATTCTGAGGGCAGGGAGTATAATTGAGCAACGTCCTCAGCTACCGTCCTCTGAAATCCATCACCATGTTTGCCACTGCTCTCAGTGCCAAGGCCACTGCTCACAGCCAGTGACTGGGTTGCTCTCACATCAGGGATTGTGGGGGTTGCTCCCAGCCAGCGATTGTGACAGGGATATTAAAGGAGACCCATTCCCAGGAGATGTAGGTTTTAGGTTTCCTCTAAAGGATGACTTTGCCTTAACGACTGCCCAGTGGCCTTGCTCAACTCTTCTTAGAACTGCTCTACAGTCCGGTACGCTTCCCTCCAATCCTTCTTCCTTCCTTCCCCTCTGTTTTATTCAAAGTCAGCCTCCCATGGCTGTCGGCAGCTTTCTTTTCCTTTTCTTTTCTTTTTTTTTTTTTTTTTTTTTTTTTGAGAGGGAGTCTCGCTCTGTCTCCCAGGCTGGAGTGCAGTGGCCGGATCTCAGCTCACTGCAAGCTCCGCCTCCCAGGTTTACACCATTCTCCTGCCTCAGCCTCCCGAGTAGCTGGGACTATAGGCGCCCGCCACCTCGCCCGGCTAGTTTTTTGTATTTTTTTTTAGTAAAGACGGGGTTTCACAGTGTTCGCCAAGATGGTCTCGATCTCCTGACCTCGTGATCTGCCCCCTCGGCCTCCCAAAATGCTGGGATTACAGATTTCAGCCACCGCGCCTGGACAGCTTTCTTAATCTCTAACAGCTTCCTCCCTATTTTCCCTCACTGGTCTTTTCTCTCTAAATTCATTGCATGTTTAGCCCTATTTTGTATAATGCCTTCTACCAATAAGTTTCTTTCAATAAGATTATTCTAGGACGACTTCCTTGTTCCTCTGTGTTAATCCAGGTCCTCTGACAAGTCTGTGCTCAATAACGCTGCAGGACAAGCAATGACATGCCAGATTGGAGTGGCCCCTCAAATCACATGTAGTCGCCATCATCTCAGCAACACATCACAGAGTCAGAAGAAAATTTCCCATCCTCTAGGGGAGGTGACATTGCCTAGGATGACTGCAGGGGTTCAAATCCTGGCTCCTCACATGTAAGCTGCGGAATATTGGGCAGATTATTCCACCGGTGTGCCTTAGTTTCTCTAATTGTAAAATGGCGATAATTGTAGTGCCTACCTCATAAGATTATACTGAGAATTCAAGGAGTTTATTCCTGTAAATCTTTAAGAACAGCACTTGGCTCCATAAGAGTCATTCAAATACAAGGTATAAAATAAAGGAAAAACAAAGCTTTAAGAACTGTAAATCCTCTTAACAATCTTGAAAATCTTGGCACCTAAAACAAAGCTACATTTGCTTTTAATTTTCTACAGGGAAGCTTCCCAGAAATGGGAACAAATGACTGCATTTTTTCACATAACACATTATACAATAGGATTTGTAAAAAGCAATGTCTATTTCGGGGGACCATGAATCTGTGTTTACATTCGAAGATGCAACTAAAATATTGCCATATTTAGAAAAGTTATCATAATCTTATCTTTTAGAATTTTTATGGTAGAAAAATTGTCCTGTGTCACAGTCATCTGCAGATCCCTTGTTAAATGTCAAAAATCTCCAGAAATCACATTATTGTAAGGTAGAATGGAGGGTGGCAGATACACTTGCTTGCTTAAGCACTTGTTTAATTTACCTCAATAACTTTTTAAAATCTTGAGATAAAAATTGGTATTTTAGTGTACGTCTGTGCGTCAGGGAATTTAGACAATTTAGAGCTGCTATATCATTCTGCTAAAGGTTAAATTTCACCAAACATTAAAAAAAATTATCACAGCCCAGTAAACTTTAATGTTCAAAACCTGGTCTTTTCAACTCCTAAAATACTGAATTTTGCCTCTTGAAATACAGCATTCAGAACTGTGCTTTTTCTAAAACGTATTTTCTGATGAATGAAAGTACATAGCAAGCACTATAGGCCTAAATGAAATGTATACGTGTGCAGAGTCACCTCCTTGATAGGAAAATCTCACTTAGAAGTTTTTAAAGTTTGCTTTAAAAGTAGACAAGCATCTAAAATTTAACCACTTTCAAAGTCATCAATCCCTCTTGCATTTAAAAAGTGAGCCAGAACCATGCAGAGTGCAAACATTCTTTAAAATGATTCTAACAATTTCTGTTAATATTTTTATGCTATAAATACTTGTGTTATGATTATTACTTATAATAATTATATTGTGGATTTAAGATTGCCATAGGGAATCACTATCATAAGTAAAATATTATTAAAAATCTTTTTGTTATTTTTATTGCATGATAATGTGATGTAGTGTTTTGAAAACTGAGACTCCTAGTTTTAAAACATGGGCCACCCCTTATTAGCTTGTGTGACCTTGAATAAATTACCTAATATCTCTGAGCCTCAACTTCTTCATCTGCCAAAATAGAACATTGTCACAAGAATTACATAAAATATAGCATGGAAAACTTTTGGAAGAATGCCTGACTCATGGAGACAATCATCAGATATAGTTCCCTTCTGCTTTCCTTCGGAAAAACAAACCTGAAATGGGAAGATAGTGATTGGGTAATATGTTTCACCCACATATACTAATAAAGGGACATTTTCTAGTCTTAAAAGCATCAGTTTGTGATGTCAGTTTTCTTGTCTTCATAGATAGTCATTCCTCTTCTCATATGACTGAAACCCAAGAAAAACACTCCTGTGATAAGTCTTCTAATAAAACTCCATCTACTAAAATTGTCTTCTAGCAGGATCAAACTATAAGTTAGTCCACTTGGAATAGTCCCAGATATAAGAAACCTACCCAAAGTTAGAAACCCTCTGGTTTTTTTGTGATCCAAATGGATAGATACATATGTAAAATAATACATTAAGGGCAAATTTGTCACAAAGAACAGTTTTAGGCTCCCATCATCATATTTTGAGGATCATGAGAACTTTTCATGACCTTACTCTTTCCCTTGCGGTTTACCTCTAGTTCAAATTGATTCCAAAGCTGGATATCTGCCCAAATCTATGGAGGTCATGTCTAAGGCTCCTGAGGATTCTCAGTCTCTCTAAAATGCACTCCCTTGTCCCTTGTCCATAGCCTCAGGGAAATCTTCCTGTATTTCCATGCAGTTGGGAATCTATCTTGCCTAACACAAGACCCTGAACCACCTTCCAGAAAAACTCATTTTGAGATTGGAGTTGAACCAAGAATTAATCAAGTCCTAATCATTTGGAGCTCAAAAGAAGCTCCTTGAAGGGGTGCTCAGCCAGGCCAGCACTTCTCACTTAGCTTTCAGAGGCTTTTTAACAAACAGATGGCAACTTAGGAATAGAAGCACGTTCTTGATAATTACACTCACATAGACTGGAAGTCTAATCACTAGGCTAATTTTTATAATAAAGCTAGTTCAGAGATATATAGGAACATAAAAGCAAGTAGGACAAACTCCAGGGGTAGGGATGGAAAACAAGAAGGCTTCCCAGAGAGATGACATTTCGGATAACTATCAAAAAATGAATATATGGTCATCACATTCAAAAGGATGAATAGAAGGTATATTCCAGGTCAAAGAAGCAACTTGGGGAAAAACAAGGAAATATGAAAGAAAAAAGTACACTGGAGGACTCTATAGTACACAGATACCCTGTTTTGTGATTTTCTCCTGAGTGCTAATTTCTTATAAAACTGTTTGTTCTTGCATATTCCTCATTAAAATGGATAGAAGATATCACATGCATGCTTATATATCTACATGGTGTTATTACATGTGGTTTTTACATTCTCAGAGCACTCTCCAACATTTTTTCCAATGGGTGCTCCCACCAAACTGCTTTACACCCTCAGTCAATGAGAGTTAGCATACCATCATGCAACAGCTCTCAGCCAATGAGCTTTCATCAACCAATCCTGGGCTGAGTGCATTCTGCAAAATAAATTTATTTTTCTGTGGCCTCTCTCTGCAATTAGTGCTGTATGCTGACAAACAGCTTTGATACGTCGTGACTGCCAAGAGATGATGTTGCTGGACCTGCAGCTAAGAAACAAAGGAGGAAGATGGCACAGGTATTAAAATGCCAGATACTGCAGCCATGTATTTTAAAGGAAATTGTCAAAGAAATAGGATAGGAACCACAAAGTCAAATGAAGCACTTAGTAAAGATCACTGGAACCTGAAACAATTGAGTAACCAACAGTAAAAATGTTAAGGAAATGATAGACAGAGATATGGCGGAAGTCAGGGGACTTAAAGAAAGTGTGAAAATAAAGAGCGGCTGCCAATGTGTGATGCTGAAAAGGAATTTTGGCTCCGATTTACAATGCACAAACTTAACTCTAAACCAGGTGGGCTTTTGGCTCGTTGTGGCTTGAGGCTACAGTATGCTGGGAGATGCCACAGAAAGGAAATTAGGAAGGTAAATTAAGGCCTGATTTACCTTAAAATAGTTCATGTTCCAACTATAGAGCTTAAACTTATTCTCTAGGGAAAGCAATAGAAAAAAAAAATTTCAAATAATGAAATGACAGAAAAAATATTTGTGTTTCAGAAATAAAATTAATGATGGAGTAACACCTCTTTTTAGTGCATAAAATGGCATTATCTAGGAAATAAACTAGGAGATTAACACTGTTACAAAATAACAGATTGAGAAAGAATATACAAAACAATATAAATGTAAGGAAGAATTCCAAACTCCAGAGTTGTAAATTCCAGTGAAAATAAAGCAGGTGAAAGCAAGGTTTCCTGGTCTGGTACCAGCTGTCACCTGACCCATCCACTCTTAGTACCTCTTCCTGTCTGTGCTTATTCTCCATTTTCTTCTATCATATTCTACCTCTACTCTGAAAATACGGATGGACCTCAGCAGATGGAACAAGAGACACTTAAAATGTCAGGTCACAGGTAAAGGTTACTCAGCAGGGACATATCCTACTCCAGCACACCCTACCTAGCTTGACAGAAGAGTTGAAAAGGTTGCCAACGCCTGTTAGACAATCTTACAGGAATGAAAGTCACTTTTATCTCCTTTAGCGAAAGGATCACAAGAAACTGAAGGTCAGGTTTTCAATAGAAGATGAACGTCCACTTCATTTTGAGTTTCAAACACAGAAGATCATAGTACCACAACAGGACCGTGAGAATCTCAGAACAAAGTAAACTGCCATATTTCCCATAGGGAGTTTTCCAAGCATAATTGTTTGTTTCATAGTCCTTGATTTTGAGATGCTTACTAATATTTTCATGGGGGCACCTTTCTCTGAAATTGCAACCCCTAGTCCTTTATCACTTAAGGACAGGAGTGCTTAACACTATTATGTAGTCAAAACAGTGCATTCAGAAATATCCTGTTAGTCTAAAATCAGTTGAACTTTAGGCAATAATAGAGATTAGCCATCATGATTATGGCACTGTGCTATAAAGATGACACAGCTTATGATATTTTGTTACAGCGAATACCCTCAAAAAGGGCTTCATGTCATCCATTTTCAACATCCTTGCAGGAAGTGTGACTTCAGTGGTACTTTGAGTGTGACTGCCATACTAATGACACCAGCAAGAGCGCCCACTCAGAATAGCTGGTGAATTTATCAGGTTTATCCATCTGTAAGTCTTTAGGATCCACTGTCATTAGTCTGAATAACGGCTCCAGTGTCTATAATTGAAAACAGTCCTCTACATGAATAATCACTTCAGAGAACAGGAAAATGTTGTAGCAGGAGTAGAATCAAAGATTACATTTCATTGTGGGAGTTACTCAGAATCTTCTACTCATTTCTTTAACTAGCAAATGTTCAGGAGAATCTTAAAGCTTGTCTGTGCTGCAAGAACTAGGGGAAAGTTGTCAAATAGGATTTATAACTGGAAAATGAGAAGATTTTCTAAACAATGTTTAAGAATTGAGAATCATAATATATATTTTGCACTTCACTACTTTAAAATTAATGACTCCAGAAATCACAAGGACAAAAATAATTAGAAAATTGAGAGACTAAATTTAAAGAACTAAAGATGTCCACACAAACCTTTACATTCTTAAGTAGATTTGAGAAACTTCAAAGCGTAACTAGCATAAAGAAGCTGAGTATGAGAAGGCATCATTTGGAGTAAACTGTAGTATATTTCATAGCAAATAGATTCATTTGTCTTGTGAGTCCTTATTATGAGTCTGTAAACAAAAGTGCCAGCTATCACATGGAAATTAACCATACCTTATAAATAGCATTTGTCTTATAATAGAGTCTTCTAAGCTATGTAAATACAAAATAATTTCTGTAGAGACACTGATTAGCAACCAACACTAAATTATTTTTTAAATGTGCCTCATGAAGGTCGACATGCAAAAGTCTTCTGAAAATACCTCACTGTAGATTGGTTTGTTTAATAAATTCAGTGAATTTAGAACCATATTTAAAGAACTCATACTGATGACAGTTACAGATCAGAAAGTGTTCCTACAATAAGAAAATCACTGGAACACATTGTTCACAATAAGAATGAATGAATGTCAAGGCCTTCCCAAACTAATCAAATCAATTGGCATCCTACTTTTTTGCGCTGTTTTCAATTGTGAGATAGTAGGTCAGGTAAATCTTGAAATCAAAAGTATTCTCTTTGTGAGCATCATCCACACTAGAAGAGACAAACTTTTCTGTATGCTGTCAGGATACACTATTTTCTTAGAGCAAATACATACTTCTTTAAAAGTGTTTTATTCTACTTCAAGTAAGACATGTCCTTCATGTTCCTTGGTGCTATAAACATACCTAAAAAGCAGTGATTGAATTATCTTTTTAAAAAATATTGAATGCTCCAGTATTTTTTCTATTTATTCTTTCAAATAATTCAGGCTAAAAATCCACCTTTTTTCTAACCTGCCTTATATTGTGCTGCAATTCTTAGCTTTAGAGACTGCATATTGGTACTAACTTTATGAAAGTATAAGTTTATATCTCGCTCTTAACAGTTTAAACTTGATACAATTTTATATAAGGGTTTAAAACTTAAAGGCTTATAGTTAAAATAACCTGTGGCAAATAAGGCAAATACTGAGTCCCATATAGAGTGTTTCATGTTAATATTATGAACAAAGTCAAGAGAAGAAGATGTTATAGTTCTGCTAGAATACTTGAAATCCGATGCCCCTGTCCAAGGCTGTGTCTACGCATGAATGTAGAGATTGAATGAAAATGGTAAAATTCAGAAAAGCTACTAATTTTTAGTTAATTAACCCAATGGGTTTACCAAATAATTTGTAAATTAAACTGTATGCATAGTAATGTATTTTCAAATTCATCTTAAAACACTAGAAAGGCATCTAATTTACACCTTTTATTTATAGTATATATTAGAGTAAGAAAAAAAATTTTATAAGATAAATTTTTTAAATTAATGATTCATATTTCTGCACTCAGCCACAATGAAATAATTGGTAGCAAACTTGTCCTCCTAACAGCTACTACAATTAGAGCAGAACTATCCTCTCAACAACTAAAAAATTGGATTGGAAAGCAGACAGTGAAGGACTATGTTTCCTGAAAGAATAAAAATTAAAAAGATGAGCCCAACAATCAGCATGTTTTTTTTGGTTTTTATTCCCTAGATTCACTTACTGGGCTGCAGTGTAAGAAGTGGGAATCTAAGCAAAGTATAGCAGCTTTGCTGAATAGAGGAAATAGAGCTAAGAGTTCAGGAATGCTGTGGTGACTGGAATTGGATCTATTTCAGACTTTGGTCAAATATACAGCTACATGTGAGTAAAGTTCCATGAGGCTTAGCAAAAGACAGTTACCAGCGAAATAACATCATTATGGAGATAGAAGATATAAGTTCCTAGAATTCAAACAGGATTAATATATATCTGATTTCAAGAAGTCAGAGCAGTGAGATCTCAGTAAGGATTCAGGCCATCCAGTAGAAATGCCAAAAGAATCACACGTTACTACTAGGGCTTAACTAGCACTACAGTACAGGCTACTTTTGAGTCTTTCATTAGAAACCTTAAAAAGAAGTCTTGAAAGGACAAAATTGAGCTGCAAATAGTTTAACTGCTAGCCAAAATAAAATGCACAACTGACAGGAAGAAAAAATTTAGATAATCAGCAATGGAATGTGGAAAATGCCCAGCATTTAATCAATAATTATTAGACAGGCAACAAAAGAGAGATATAAATAATAAAGAAACAATAATACATAATAAATTTAATTATTATTAAAATAAATATTGTAAATTATTACAAATGCTTTCCAGGATTTACACTAAAACATGACCATAATAAGAAAAAAATTGAATATATAAAAAATAGCTAAATAGAACATCTAGAAAAGTTAAGCTCAAAGTCTGAATTAAAAATTTTACCAAATGGGCCCAATAGAATATTGGATATTATAAAACAAAAGATTAATGAATCGTGAACCTGAAGACATAGCAATAAACTATCTAAACTAAAGTAAGGAAGGGAAAAAAGGCTAAAAAAATGTACAGAGTCTCAGTAACACGTAGTAAAAGATCAAACATCTAAAATGTGATAATTGGCGTCTAAGAATGAAGGGAATAGAAAATGGGCAAAAATATATATATTTGAAGAAATAACAGCAGAAATGTTCTAAATTTGGTAAAAACTGTAAAACGAGATCACAGAAAATTGATGAACCTCAAACATGATAAAATATACAAACAAAACAACATCAAAGCATGTCAAAATAAAACTGCTGAAATGAATATGAAACAAATCTTTAAAAGAGCCAGAGATGAGACACATTACAAACAGGGAAGCAAAAATGAGAATTACTACAGACTTCTCATGAAAGATAATCCAAGCCAAAAGACTAAGAAACAACATCTTTAAGGTGCTCAAAGAAGAATACATAAACCTAGTGTTCCAAAACCAGTGAAAATATGCTTCCAAAATAAATGCAAAACAAAGGCATTTTTAGTCAAACAGTGACTGATTCATCTTGTTACCAGCAGATAGGCTCTCAAAAAAAATTTAAAGAAAGTTATTCAGGCTGAAGGAGCATCATAGATGGAAATGCAAGTCTATACAAAGAAGGAGGAGAAGTGATGAGTTATGGAAATGTTAAATATGTGGATAAATATTAAATGAAAGATTTTTTCTTTTCTTTAAATGTAATTGACTATTTAAGGCAAAAATATGAACAATGTAGGCAGCAGAATAAAGGTCCTTCAAAGTTGTCCACATCTTAATTTCCACAACCTGTGAATACATTACACCGCACAACAAAAAGGACCTGGCAGATGTGATTAAGGTTACAAATCTTGATATGGAGAGATTATCCTAGATTATCTGGGTGGGTCCAATATGATCACATGAGTTTTCCAAAGCAGAGAACCTCTCCCAGCTGTGGTTAGAGAGAAATATACAAAGATGGAAGAAGGGTCAGAGAGATTTGACATGAGGACTGGGTGTGCCATGTGTTGGGAGCCAAGGGATGCAGCATACTCTAGATGCTTGGAATGACCTTCAGTTTACAGCCAACAAGAGAGTAGAGACTAATTCAACAATCTCAAGGAACTGAATGTCAACAACCCAAATGCATAGGAAACAGATTCCCCGCAGTCTCCAGAAAGGAATGCAGCTCCCTGACACCTTGATTTTAGCCCAGTGAGCCCCATACCAGACTTCTCATCTAAACTATAAGACAACAAATTTATATTGTGCAAGCCACTAAGATTATGATAGTTTGTTATGGCAGTAATAGAAAACTATTATAAATATATCATGGGGTTGATGACATATATAGATGCAAAATGTATAACAAGCATAGCAGGAAAAAAAACAGAAGAAATGTAAAATTTTACATCATACATTGAGTAATATAACATAATTGGAAGGTTGAGAGTAATAAATTTAATGGTGCATGTTACAAAGGCTAGATAGATTTATAGAAAAGACACAACATTCCTTGACTCATTGTGTATCAAATTTGGTGGTCTATGATAAGTAAAAGTTTTCATTTGCATTTTCTTTTGCATAATATTAAAGAGCTATTCATATGTTTGAGAGTTATTCGTATTGTCTTTCCAGTGTGAAGCTATTTTTCAGTTGGTTTGCTGGCCCTCTCTTACTGGTTTGTAAGAGTGTTTTATATATTAAGGAAATTAGCCCTTCCTTATAATATGAATTATAAATATTTTCCCAGATGTTTTTCCTTTTGAAGAAGGTGTTTTTGAGTCATAGTTTTAAAAGGCTTTCCTACTTGCATATTATAAATTTTTTTTCATTATTCTGTCAATTTTTTCATGGTTTTTAAAAAAATAATGCCCTTTGATAATGTTAAAGTTTTCTGAATTTAGGAGAAGATTCCATTTTTTTCAAGACGTCTAGCCATTCTCCCAAGCCACTTATTAAATCCATCTTTTTACAACTTATATTAGACGTCTCTTTGTCATAAATTCCTATGAGAATTTATATGTATTTCTGGATTTTCTATCACATTTATTTGTCTGTCTATTCAAGCAGTAATATCAGTCTCTTTTCAATGACTGTAGAGGTAACATGTGCTTTAATGTGTAACACCACCTAGCACATGCCCCCCAAACACATACACGTGCACACACACACACACACACTCATATTTCTAGCTATTTTTGCTTATTTGTTTCATATAAACTGTAGAAATCAGTTTTTCTGGTATATAAAAATACCATTACCATAATCATTAAAACCCCATTAAATATATAAATTAGTTTATCTATGGGGAGCTGTCAATTTATGAAGTAAAAATACTTTCTTCATACTATTAGTCTCTGTATCTTAGAGTCTTTTCGTGTGTTCCTCACAGTGATCTAGAAAAAATTCATAGAGATCATGCTTATTTCTTGTTATACTTGTTGTAAGGTGTTTTTTTTTTCTATTATGTATGGGGTCTTTTGTTATGCATTAATATATCCAACTGGATATTAGGAGATACACACACACACACACACGACATTTTGGGGGTTGGAGCTGGGGGAGTAATATACAAAACGACCAGCAAAGGAAATATTTATTGGCACCTACTTTGTGCCAGGCACTGTGGTAAATGCTGACTCATATATTACTTTATGTAACAGCATTTATTTATTTACCTGCCAAAAGACAAATGACTAACATGCAACCATTAGCACAAAGAGTTAAGTTTCCTAAAATACTTAATAATAAATACCTATATATAGAGAGGGAGAGCTAAGAAGTGCCAGACGCTGGATAAATTACAATCGACACGCTTTGCAACACATTTTTAAGCTCAATAGCAAGTACAGAAAATCTCTTAGAGCCAAATAAAAGTAAGGCTAAACTACAATCATGAACTTAGAACTCTGTTGACTCTGTGACGAAAGCCAGTACCTGAAACCTATGGTTTGCAGAATTAACAACTACTCTGGGGAACAAAGATTAGTCTTTGGCATCAACAAAGTGAGTTGTAGCCTGAAACCAGTACATAAAAAACCCAGGGCACTCAACTGGGCTTTCCTCTCCGTTAAATGTTAGTGGTAAAATTTCACTTGCCCACCAAGAAAACCACAATAAATTAAAAAAAAAAAAAAACTATTTCTCCTACCATTCATGAGGAAGGTATGTGTGAGGAGGCAGTGCTTGAGAATGAAGTTCCTTCCTGTGTGTTTTTCATAGATACTGTTCATTAGATTTATTCACAGTTTGTTAAAAGATTTTATCATAAATGATGTTGAATCTTCTTCAAAGCTTTTGCTACCTCTATGTCTCCTTTAATCTATTTATAGATTTAATTAATTACCCTTGAATTCTCAGAATAAGCCCAACCTGATCATTTGAAAACTGAATTGCCAAATGTTTACTATAGAAATTTTACATTTAGATTAATAAAGTTTCTCTAATAAATTGCCTTTTTATATTGTCCAGGTATTGTCATGGGAAACAATCACTTTTACATGTTTTTATTTTAATACAAGAAATTTACTAAAGTTGTTAATTTATTAATCTGTGTTTATATCCAGAAAGAGAAGAGACAAACAACAGAGTCCTTAACATATGTGTAAAGAAAGGAGTTGCGATACCCCAGATTAGATGTCACCTTTCATGAGAAACAATGGTTTACAAGGATTTGCAGTTAAAGGTTATGTTCTCCAAAAGATAGAAATATATCTTTAAAAACATGGTTTTTTTAAAATTTCTTCTAAAAAAAAAAATACATCAGGATGCATGTGCAGAATGTGCAGGTTTGTTACATAGGTATACGTGTGCCATGGTGGTTTGCTGCACCTATTGACCCGTCCTCTAAGTTCCCTCCCCTCACACCCCAGCAGGCCCTGGTGTGTGTTGTTCCCCTTTCTGTGACCATGTGTTCTCAATGTTCACCTCCCACTTATTAGTGAGAACATGCAGTGTTTGGTTTTCTGTTCCTGTGTTAGTTTGCTGAGGATGATGGCTTCCAGTTTCACCCAGGTCCTGCAAAGGACGTGATCTCATTCCTTTTTATGATTGCACAGTATTCCATGGTGTGTATACATACAACATTTTATTTATCCAGTCTATCATTGATGGGTATTTGGGTTGGTTCCATGTCTTTGCTATTGTAAATAATGCCACAATAAACATACATGTGCTTGTGTCTTTGCAGTAGAATGATTTACATTCCTTTGCGTATATACCCACTAATGTGATTGCTGGGCCAAATGGTATTTCTGGTTCTAGATCCTTGAGGAATCTCCACACTGTCTTCCACAATGGTTTAACTAATTTACATTCCCACCAACAGTGTAAAGGCGTTCGTATTTATCCACAGCCTTGCCAGCATCTGTTGTTTCCTGTCTTTTTAATAATCGCCATTCTGACTGGTGTGAGATGGCATCTCATTGTGGTTTTGATATGCATTTCTCTGATGATCAGTGATGTTGAACTTTTTTTCATGTTTGTTGGCCATGTAAATGTCTTCTTAGAAATGTCTGTTCACATCCTTTGCCCACTTTTTGATGAAGTTTTTTTTTCTTGTAAATATAAAAATCATACCGTTTCAAAAAGGATTTTCTATAGACAAGGGCATAGGACATCTTTGAGTAAAATCCCAACACTCTAGCCTTCATTCCTGTGACTTCACCTCCCACTGCTCTTCTGGTTTATTCTGATTCAGCTCTTCCTCAAACATGCCAGGTTAGTTCCTGCCTTGGGGCTTTTGCATTTTTCTCTTTCTTCTGCCTGGATCCATGCTTTCTGCCCTCCTTCAGATTGTTGCTCCATGTCAACCTCTCAATAATGCCCATTCTAATCCCCTAACTGAAATTGTTATCCATTCAACTCAGGTTCCTTATTTCTTCGGTTTTGTATTTTTTTTAACATGAAAGAAATAGCATATGATTTAGTTTTTGATATCTATCTCCCACTTCCCTCTAGAATAAAATCTTCATGAAGGCAGTGAGCTTTGCTGTTTTATTCAGTGTGGTATATCTTGCACCCAGAGCAAGTGCCTGACTCATAATACTTGTCTAATAAATGATTGACTCACCTCTATTATTTCTTACTAGTTACTGTTCATTACTGTTCTATTTCCATCTTAACCTTATACCCCCCTAAATGAGTGCTTATTATGACTATTGTTTTATTCAACTATAATGTTTATCTTGGATCAGAATTCCAGATTAATAACCTGGAAGATCATTCTATTTCATGGTTTATATTATTGCTGTTGAAAAATCATGTGACAGTCTACCACTCCTTTACATGTAATCTACCTTTACTTTCTGATGCCTTTAAAATTTCCTCTTTATCCTCACTGTTCTCCATTTCATTAAATATTCCAAATGTGAATTTATTTTGATTGATCTTGTTTTGGGATTCATTGTGATCGCTGAATTTGAGAAGTCATGTCTCTGAAAGCTCCTGGAAAATTCTCAGTTATATTCTATTTCAGTAAAGCCTCTCCCTATTTCCTCAATTTTCTCCCTTAGAACCCATTTAGAGAGAGATGCTCAATCTTACCATTCAGTGATTCATGTTTCTTAACCATATATATTATCTCTTCATCGCTCAGTACTGCAGTCTGGGTGATTGCCTCAGATATGCCTTCTAAATCATGAAATTCCTCTTTTTTAAAAAATGTATTTTCTTGTTATTTTTTAACTTTCAAGTTCAGGTGTACATGTGCAGGTTTGTTGAAATCTTTCTTTATCTCTAATTTGATCTTTAAACCCATCCACTGGACATTACTTTAAATTTCTAGCAACCAAATATGCATTTTTACAAAATTTTCCTACTAATTTTTATCTCATCCTTACATATCTATTTTTTATTTATTACTTTGACAATTGTAAAAATTTATGTTATAGTCTATGTCTGATATCTCTAAATTTTGAGAGGCTAAATCCTGTATTTGTTATGTA
Organism: Macaca thibetana thibetana; assembly: GCF_024542745.1. Taxonomy (NCBI): domain Eukaryota; kingdom Metazoa; phylum Chordata; class Mammalia; order Primates; family Cercopithecidae; genus Macaca; species Macaca thibetana. The sequence goes on along the minus strand of NC_065584.1, from coordinate 58,680,422 downwards.
CACTAACCCATTCTTGGTTGATTTTTTTTTTCCTTGTATGTTATACAAAGAATAAAGGATAATTGGGATCATTAGCTTACATTGAGCAGGGCTTTAGCTGTCTATTTCCACAGAAACATTTGGCATCTCTTCTGCCAGTTACCCCAAGGACAATGTTTATCCTAATTTCTTGATTTAAAGGCTAACAGACTGTATATTTTGTAAGTATGAAGCCAAGCCCTATAAAGGTAGTTCTGATTACAAACTTTTCTGAAGTATTTATTTAATTGTTTGCTTATTTATTGTTTTATTGTTTTATTCAATGTCAAAAACAAACTTATTTGTCATATTTCCTAGCCAATTAGCAATTTTTCCTATTACCTCATTTTATGAAGGTATAGTTATTCAAAGGTATTAGCTTTTTAATAAGAATTTCAGTTCCATCTCCATTCCCAGTCCCTTCACTCAGCCTTGTCTCTTCTCATCATGTAGGTATTAACATTCTAGGTTCGTCATTTGCTGCTGTTTCATAATTGTGCTTCCTGAATTAATTTCCCTCTTTGCTTTTTACTGCTGGAAGTGTTCTTTACTTTTTAGGTTCCTGGGTCTGAAATTAAAGTTTTAAAAATATTTTCTACAGTATTTCTAAATATTTTATGGTAGTGTAGTCAGATTGTCTACTACCACATTCCCGATACCAAAGTCCTTATGGGTTTCAAGAGTGGAAGTGTATTCCAGGGAAATCTACAACAAAGAAGTTTCACTCGCAGGGCGCGGTGACTCACGCCTGTAATCCCAGCACTTTGGGAGGCCGAGGCGGGCGCATTACGAGCTCAGGACATCGAGAGCATCCTGGCTAACAAGGTGAAACCCCATTTCTACTAAAAACACAAAAATTAGCCGGGTGTAGTGGCGGGCGCCTGTAGTCCCAGCTACTCAGGAGGCTGAGGCAGGAGAATGGCGTGAACCTGGGAGGCGGAGCTTTCAGTGAGCCGAGATCGCACCACCGCACTCCAGCCTGGGCGACAGAGCGAGACTCCGTCTCAAAAAAAAGAAGTTTGGCTCAGACCAGATACATGAGGCAGGGCCAAAGCTCCTATACCATATGGGAAATCATAATGAAACTTGACTCTGAAACACTTCAGGCTCACATGCTTCAGTGTGAAAGGGCCTGAAGAACTGTCTTGGGAGAAAGCTGCTTGTCTATAAGTCTCAGTAAGAATTATACACTTTCCACATCCATAGTCTTTATGCAGAAGGCATTGTTTCGAGAAGTGTTCTCTTGTATTTCCAATACATTCTGTCACGAGGCTACCAAGTATTTGTACCACCAACTTCCTCTTTAAGTGAGTCTTCAATTTTAAGCATTCATAAGGGAATACAGTAAGAGTTGGATGCATAATGAAGCAGTCATGGTGACATGGTCTTGAAACTGTGTCAAATTCTGAACATATGTATTCACTATTAGACACCAATAATATTTTAGTCCCAGACTGGGTATATCCAATTATAGTGTTGTAAATATCTTGTGTTATAAATTGTATCCTTTCTATGACTGTTTTCATTTTGCAGGATGTATTTTCCTTGTAACTGTGAAAATTGGATGCAACTGCTCATTAACTGGGACACGTATTTATATAATCTGGCATAACTTCGAACATTAATTAAGGCAGAGCATGTTTCAAATATACATGCCCTTTCCAACAATTACTGAATTGGTTGGGAGGAGGGTGCATATCTGTTTGGTACAACAAAAATTTATATCTTCAGTTGCTCTTTTGATGATGTGACATGAATTCACAGATGTAGAGCACTATGCCTAGTAAAGGAAGATAAATAGATGATATAGATAGATAGATAACAGATAGATAGATGGCCATTGTACTTTATCTACATTTTGAACATTTCCAAAGGCCTGAAAATTGAAAACTTGTTTTGTAATTCATTTGACAACAAAACCTGAGCTGACCCCAGTTTTTTTTAATGGTAAAGCATGATCTAAACTCATATGAGCTATTTAACCCACTTACTGTGCCTATTACACATTGGACTGAATAAATATTAAGGTGTTGATTACAGGGCACTTCCCCAGACCTTAGTAGAGTGTTACACAATAGATACGTTATATAAAATTAGCACTACATTACTTGTCTGAAGTCCAAAAAGATGCTGAACTCTGAAAAAACTAAAACTAAGAGTCAGAATGGATTGTAGGCCTGTAATAAACTAGCATTAAAAACTAAAAGAAATCTTTTAAAGAATTACTAAAATATCTACGAATTTGGAAACTCCAAACATAGATTTAAGACAGCACTCATAAGTCATAATTATACTTTCTTGTATAAAGTTTAACAAAAAAGTGTATATATATATGTTAATGTATTATCAAAATTTAATTCAAATAGGCTGTAATGCTATAGTGAGTACTACTATTTTTAAGCATACCTGGAATTAAAGCATGCATTAAGTAATAAATATGGCATTTATAGCCACTAAAAGATGTTTGAAAAAATTGAGAGAGTAATCTCCTTAAAGTTATATAAATGTTTGAAGTTTTTAATTTTATTCTAGGATTTCTCAATAATGGTACTATTGAGATTTGAGGTTAGGTAGTTCTTTGTTGTGGGGGACCAGTCCTGTACAGTGTACACCGTTTAGCAGCTTATCTGACCTCCACTCACTAGACGCCACTAGCACATTTCTTTGCCGATCCCCAATCCCTACAATCAGCAATGTTTCCTGATTTGCTAAATGGCAAGGTGGCAACTTAGTGGAGAGAAACACTGCCTTAATTCAACTCTCAAATAAGACTTCATAGTTTGTAAAAGCATTTTCAAACATATTTTCATATACGCTGTTATTTCACCACAAATAGCTCCGTGAGGTAGTATTAATATGTCCAAGTTAGAAATAAGGAAATCAAGGCTCAGGGAGGTTAAGGAACTTGCCCAAACCACAAAATTGACCAGATAGGACCGCTTCCTGTGGTCCTGCTCAATCAGGTTCTTCCTTCAACATCATCCTGAGAAGAGTATTGTGTCTATAAGACATGTTATAGATCATCTCTAATATTTTGAAAAAACAAACTAGAAACAATATATTTTGGAACATATGTTAAATCGTTTAAGAACACAGCAGACAATTGCTTATGAAACCACTCATCTCTGGGTTTAAGCCACAAGTTGATAATCGGCATGCCAAATAGAGCCAGCTGTTTTCATACTTCTAAGTCTTACTAGGCAATGACTCTCGTGGATAAGAAAAACCAGCAACATAGAAATAAGCTGGTGGTATGGAAATCACTTTGTGACTTCTTAAAATAATCCCACCATAAAATCACTTAAAATATTTTCAAATTCATATTTTAAAATGGAATATTACAATGAACTGTAATATGAATAATCAAGAAAATTAGCATTAAACCCAGGAAATTAGTTCCCAATAGCTGCAGCTGTTTACAATTCAGTCTAGGGAACAGGTAGTATCACATTGCTTTAAATGCATAATAGGAATGCATTTTCAATTGCACACTTATCTCTAAGGCTTTAAATCTTCATGAAGTTCATTTGACACTGTGCCAGATAAGGAGCAGCACAGTCACTGAAGCCGGTACACAGCCAGTCCAAACTCTTTTCCAAAACACTATCAGCAATTCCAATGAAACCTGGGACAGTCTCCACATTATTGATGCAATTTCATTTTCAAATGTCACATTCGTGTCAAATTGTTTACTCCCAAGAGATTTTGCAATTCACAGTTCAAAGGCATAATTTTCTTATCCATCAAACTAAAATGATTAAGTAGTATTTTGCATGACAGGTGTATCATACATTGTCGTTGTTATAACCTATGGGTAAAAACACACACATACTCCCAACATTTAGTAATAGTCATCAAAATCATAACATTTTATTTAAAGATAAAAAGTTCAGTTGATTGAAGTCCCTGTACACCACACATGGATCTTTAACTGAGAAGTATGGCTTTTTATCTATTTAAAATGTGAATAAGCATAATGTCAATATACAGGTGCATTACTTAAAAGAGTTTTGTGAGTTACATTGAAATCTGACATTTTCACTTACATTCTGTTTTTAAATAAATCAGAGTAACATAAAAATTTTCAAAACTGAAGGATATCTGTAGCTTAAAAAGAGATGTGTCTTATGACTTAATGCCTGGACTTCTTAGTATACAGTTGCTTTTCTCCTCTAATATATATTTACGTGACGTGGGTACATAAAGCAGAAGAATAATTTTTATGTTTTTTTACAAAAATAATACCTGCTTACCAAAACAAACCTTAAATAGCTAGAACTACAGGAAGCATTAATTTTCTAAATAAAGGGCTAACTTTACCTAATTATTTTTATGATACTCTTTATCATAATATTTCAGAATCAAGAAACTTATCACATATGTTCGTTTCCAAGCTGAAGGACACACTATAACAAATGACCTATTCCATCCAATTTTATTGTTTCTTCACAATCACAGCAACTTCACTTACAAGTTTGGTGTTTATAAACTAAGTAGAAGATCTAACTAACCCAATGCATAACTGTTCTAGAAAGCTTGTAAAAATCCATATTATATTTCTTACTTAAACAATTGCCTCATACCCTGTGGTCCATCCATTTGGAATAGTAGAAGAAGAACTGAACTAAGTGTGCAGAGATGACTCACTCATCCAGACTCTACCATTAAAGAATAACAAGAGGTGACTCTGAGCTGCAGGATCCTTATCTGAAGAACAACATAATTGGAGCTACTTTCTTACCCAATTGTCATAGACAAGATTTAATTAAAATCAACACATTTTTGAATACACACACACACACACACACATATTTGTACAAATGTAGGATATTTTTACTTATCATTACTTTCTTAACATTCCAAAATTAATGGGTTTGAATCCTATCTAATCCATAGTTTTGAATTCCCCCCAACAAAACAACACTCCCACAATAGATGTTAAAAATTTTACAACCTAACAGTAACCTAATTCTAAAAAGGTAGTTGAAAAATCATTAATGAATTTTGAAATTAAAGATCTGAATATGGATATCTATAAATCAGTCTTAGAGATTGCAAATGATACTGATTATATTTCGTAACAATGGAAAAAGTAAGTGAAGTATAACAGTTCTTATCAAACTTGAATCTCAATTATTCTGTCTCTTATTTACATAACTCCTAACCCGCAGACATTGATAACCATATGGTGAAAGCCTACCTATATCTGTTATGTGAGATAAGTATTCACCAACCTCAAACAACTCATCCCTAAGAAAACAAGATTTTATTTTTCTCAATAGATGACTTAAAAAATAGATAACCCTTCAAAATTTTTATTTACTCACTTATCAAAATGTTAGACAAATCAATAAACAAAGTATAACAGCAAAAATTGAAAATAACTGACTTTTTAAAATACCATATTTTATTTGGCCTAGAAGCATACAGCTTTACTTAGAAGCCCAGAGAACATATGGACAAAAATTCTGCCAAGTTTTTATTAATGCCATATAAGCTTCTTGAAGATAGTATTCGTATTTTATTCCCAGTGACCATCACAGTTCATGAAGGATTAGGAAATATTTAATAGCTCTATTCCAATGACTGACAGACACCAAAAATGTAGCAACTCCAAAACTAAATTCTTACTTTTCCTCACGTCTAACCCTCATCTCCTTTATCATTGCAGTGGTCTTGATAACTGCAAATGTTATCAGTAAATACGCAATTATGTAAATTAGAAATTAGAATAATTATCGAAACCTTCCTTGCCTGAAATGTGATATGTTCCCTATGAGCATTGATTGCACTTCTAAATCTGACTCAGATTTGACATCACATGGGCCACACAGAGAGGCTATACTGACTCTTTGAAAGGAGCTGACATTCCACCAATGTGGAACTTTCAGACTTATGGGAAATAAAGTCCATAAGTCTATTGAATACAGAATTCTGCATTGCTTGGAAAAAGTCATTTAAATTCACAAACTGAACTTCTTTGGGTTCTCTATTTCAAAGGGACCCTAGGGTGGTCTGCCTTTAAACTTTAAGAATTCGTCTAGAAAAGTAGAATATGGAAACATTTGGTGACCTCATTATCTCATGTAAAATATTCAAATTATTTTCTATAATGGGAGATCAAATTATATTGCTAAAGATCCTGTAATTCCTAGTTTTAGGTAATACCCTTAACAATTTTCTCTTTTCAACACAACTAAAGATACATGGCTGAATATAGTGGAATTTAACATTGTAATACATTCTTCTCCTGTCATTTTAACCAATGAAACAATCCAATCCGTTTCAGTGGCACAATTTACTTGTAACTGGAAAGAGCTTAGAAAAAAAAAAGAAGAAAAATCTATACCATCTAATGTTTCAAATAAATATTTTCCAGAAACCAATACAATTATTTTAAGGACATGGGTTCTCAAATGTCAAAATCTATAGTTCTTTTTAACGATAAGTGCATGTAAGCTTAATTTTTCTAATTTTCCATCACTGTCCAGATACTTCTTATATTTTTAAGAATAAATTTCAGCAATAAACCTTATTGAAGTGATTTAATGTTCCTTTTTTCCTTATCCCATTCTTAAGAATTAGGTTTTCATACACACTGCTCCTCTGCCTGCCATTTGATCTGTCACTGTAAATCGCACCCCGTGACTTCCAATTCAGAGTACCCACACTTACCTTCAAGGCCTGCTTTCTCCTGTCCTTGCTACCAACAAAAGAGAAAGAGCTCTGGATACTTAATTTTGTTGCCATTCATTTCCAGTTATTGTCTATGGTTGTGCTCAGCCTCTGGAATCAAACTGACTTATTTCAGTCATATGGTCAATTAGGTGGTTATTTTTCTGTTAGTGTTAAAACTTGTTCAATAGAGTTTTATAAATTCCAATTCCTAAATGAAAAGGTTTTCTAACCTATTTTAATTCATTGTGAATAGATAATGTTTAACAGTAGAAACCAAAAGAAAGAGAGTATTCTTTTCCTTATTTCTTAGGATTTTCCTCTTTAATGAACATGCATACCTGGAATACCTTCACAAATGTATTCTTGTAAGCATAAAATATAAAATTCCCATTAAATTTACATAATGACATTCCCAGACCTGTGCTTATAACTAACAACTTGTTCAATATTCACTGGTGTTTTCACTAAAACTATGTTTTCTACAATTTCTACACAAGAAAACTCTTTGGAAACAAATATGCTAAATTTCAATAACCTTATATGAAAAGAGAGTTTTATAATATAGAAATTCTTAAATATTCTCATATATTACCTAGAAAAGAAGAGAAATGTGAAACAGTCGGTGCAGAAAACAAAAAAAGAAGGAAAGCTCTATAGGATGACAGTTTCCGTGGTTTAACCCAGTAAGTAATTTATAAACCGATAGTAAACTAGTATACCTGGAAAGGTCTCAAACTAAGAGCTCAACTAGGTGAGGTAAAGCCTCCATGGGCCTCACCTATATCCCAGAGGCTGTAGGCTATGAAGATCTGCAGGATTTAGAACTTTGAGCCTAGATTCAGAGCCCTGTTCTATTACTTATAGCCCCATGAACTCTGGCTAATCACTAAACCTCTCTGAGGCTCAGTTCCCAAGCTGTAAAATGGGAATAATAATGTCTACCTTGAGCAAAGACATAAGAAATAAGTTAAATTTATATGCAATCTAAATACATAATACACTGAACAAGTGTTAGCACTCTCAGCTACAAAAAGAATTTTCCAAGTTGTACCCTTAAGGTATGAATGTACTTTATTTGGGTATACATATTACTTTAAAAATGCTATTTCCCTCAAATAAATTCATCAGGTCAAGTAATATTACTTTGGTTGGTGCTACTGTCATGAACCGAACTTATTCTAAAAAGTTTTACAAAAATGAAAACATCACTAATAAGTAAAGCAAAAACACTACACGTAAATATTCAACAAATACTTATTAGGCACTTTTATCTCCCCATTCAGTTTCTTGTCCTCCTTATGCTTTGAGAAGACCTCTATTCTGCCAGAACAGACATTTGAGCTTTTACCAAAAAATGAGGTACAAAAATAAGGAAAGGATAAAGGACCAGAATCAGTCTCAGGCTGGGGAAAGTGTCAGAGAAGAAAGGTGGGTGAACAGGCTGAGGAATGTGAAGCAAGTGGATTTGGGAGAAAATGGTGAATTAATAAGTATTCCTGTGGATGGATGGATAGATAGATAGATAGATAGATAGATAGATAGATAGATAGATAGATAGATATAGATATACATATATAGAGATATACATATGTGTGTGTGCGTGTGTGTGTGTGTGTGTATATATATATATTCCAGTAGAGTTTAAGAAACGCAAGTGATGTTCACAAATCAGCATTACTTTTAGGATTAGGACTGTATTCTTTCAACTACAAAATATCTTTAATGCAGACAACATTTAAAGACACTATAAACATTATAAAGTCAAAGGAGTGGCTTTATCAAACCATAAGAGAATGGACCTATTTCTCCACATCCTCCCCAGCACCTGATGTTTCCTGACTTTTTAATGGTTTTTACACTGTTGGTGGGACTGTAAACTAGTTTGACTATTGTGGAAGACGGTGTGGCAATTCCTCAAGGATCTAGAAGTAGAAATACCATTTGATCCAGCCATTCCATTACTGGGTATATACCCAAAAGATTATAAATCATGCTGCTATAAAGACATATGCACATGTATGTTTATTGTGGCACTATTCACAATAGCAAAGACTTGGAACCAACCCAAATGTCCATCAATGATAGACTGGATTAAGAAAATGTGGCACATATACATCATGGAATACTATGCAGCCATAAAAAAGGATGAGTTCATGTCCTTTGTAGGGACATGGATGAAGCTGGAAACCATCATTCTCAGCAAACTATCTCAAGGACAGAAAACCAAACACCACATGTTCTCACTCGTGGGTGGGAATTGAACACTAAGAACACTTGGACCCAGGAAGGGGAACATCACACGCAGGGGCCTGTCATGGGGTTGGGGGAAGAGGGAGGGATTGCATTAGGAGATATACCTAATGTAAATGACGAGTTAATGGGTGCAGCACACCAACATGGCACATGTATACATATGTAACAAACCTGCACCTTGTGCACATGTACCCTAGACCTTAAAGTATAATAAAAAAGAGAGAGAGAGAGAATGGACCTACCCTGATGTGAGTGTGAGTGGGGCTAGGGGCTGGAGCAGAACACGGAGGCAGGTGAAAAGCTAAAGGTAAGTAGAGGGTGAGAACAAACATTTTTGCTATTAGCAATACAAGTATGTTTATAAGGCTTACTATACATGAAGCTGTGCTCTCAATTGTTTTCATGTATTAACTCTGTTAATCCTCTCAACAAACCTATGAAGTCGTATGATAATTATCTGCATTTTACAAATTAGGAGACTGAGTCAGGAGGTGGTTAAGTAACTTGTATGAGATCACAGAGCCAATAAGTGACAGTCCTAACATTCAGGTACAGCCAGTCTGGCTCCTTGTTTTCTATTAGTGTTTTGTTAACCAAAGTTGAACAAATTAAACTCTCCTCAGCAATCTATCCTTAATTTAACTTAAATCCCTTTCAATATTTTAAACTGGGCTCATACATCTAATATATCTAATTTGGAAGCACTTCCCCTATCCAATAAATGCTTTCTTAAGCATGATCCTTGTAAATCTATCAAATTAAACATTATATATACACTTAAATGTTGCATTTAGTTAAATATTACAAACATTTTACATAACAAACATAATGATTATCCTGAATTAAACACAAAAATATTTACATTATGAGTTTGCTTTGATTTTTGTGTTCTGGTTTTTCTCTTCTGTATTTATTCGCTTATTTTCCTAAGATTGTATCATATTTTTGCAGAAAGTTTAGGGAGGTGCAAATTGCAACGTTAGGCAGTGTAAGATTCCTGGGTCAAAAATTCAGTCAAACTGTATTATTGCTTAATGCTTATTAAGGATTTAAGACTGGACAAAGTTTCTAAGGGAGAGCAGCTTCTAAAATGATTCTGCCTAAATTGCTTGTATAGTTGCTATATTAATAGGGGCTTCAGCTCTATATTTACCAGAGATTTGTTTGACTCCCTATATATCTCCAAGGATTAAGTAGTTACTTCCACAAACAACTCTTTTTAACCTGTTCATATTTTTATTGTTTAATTCATATAGGCAAAATTTTCACCCCACACAGGTTGCTGTTACTTTCTTTCACATCAGTGTGCCTTTCACATTCTTCTTTTCTAGGATTTCAGTCACAGCTCTACAAACCATCACACTGACATTTTTGCTGAATATTTCCCTTTTCATTCCATTGTAAGTGAGGATGAGCCTAAGGTGCTTCTAGGTGGTATTAGGACCAAAGGACTTGGAGTCTGCCCCCAGACCACACTCACTCTTCCCTGGGTGGACCCAGGGAAGACACATTTATAGAATAATGATAAGTAAATAGGGATGGTGTCCTACTTTTATTACTTAGCTTTGAAAGCACTCTTCGGCCACCTTCTACTTAAGAAGAGGTGGAGAAGTGTCTAAACCATGTTCACACAGGCCATATTCCTAACCTTTTGAAAAGCTCCTCTTTCAGAAAATGGGGCTCCGTCAGTGGACTGACTGTGATGAGAATTCAGATCACGCTGTTTCATCCTTTGGTGGAGCTATAGAGAGGTAGAGAAGGCCACAAAGGAATTTTGAGGCCTCAATTGTCCTTAGTTGCATTCTCCTTAAAGTTCGAGACTTAAAAGAATAAAATGACCATCGTAGTTTTTCACAAAGTTTAATTGTACTTTGTCATTTGTGAAAAGCAACTTTAAAGACCAACAAACTTACATTTGAATTCCTCTTTGGGGAGGTTTTTACCTTTCTGACATTGGGTAAATTACTTTTCTGAGCCTGAATTTCACTTATTTATAAAATTAAGCCAGTTCTATCTACTTTCTAAAGCTATTATGATGAAATGACAGATTTAAAATATTAGATATATATTAATAATTATTAATGTAATAAGCTGAGAGATATTGGTTTCTCCATTCAGACACTACCCCATCTCCTCAACTTAAACACATTGCCCTCTTTTACCATCTAGGTTCTCCAGCTTATAGTATGAAGCAATACCACTACCTGTGAATGGTCATGAATCGCCAGCTGTTCTACCTATAATAATGATTGTATCACTATAACGTGTTTATCTGAATTTCAAAGTTAAATTAATTATCCAAGGCTAGTTCATTACTCTCAATTTAAAATAAATAAAACAAAGCCATCTACATTCAAAGAGAACTGAGAGCCATTTTTATAAGAATTTGTGGTATAATTCATGCTAGCTTGGTATGCCCTCATAGTGGAGTGATTGGCGCTACAGATCTTTGCCAAATGTGGTTTCAGGTTGACTGACTACAACTCGCTAAACACAATGGTTTCATAATTCTTCTGTAGCTGTGGTCATACCTACTCACAGATAGCATTTTTCTAAGGTTCTCGTCCCTTCTTGTTTTTACTAAAGCTAGACAAATTTAAATTCTCATGGGAAAATAAAATTTTTATATCCATCAGTGCTACAAGAGTTTTAAAAAATTATGTAAGCCCAAAGGGGGCTCATTTATGATAGAGCCATTGGAAGTAGGGCATGAATGACTCAGAATTTTAAATTACAGCCTCATCTTAATTTACATCCATGTCTTATCAAAGGAACACTCAAGTTAACCATTGAATAGGACAGATTCCTCCATGACTTGCTGCAAGCATCCACTCCTATGCCAAGCCACTCACTCTTGGCTTCACTTCTTGGCTGGGTGTCTTCAAAAGGAAAAAAAAACTTATAACATTGCCCTCATCTTTTAAACCAAAAGCCAAATGATGCAAGAGAACAAAAATATAAATAAATATTAAAAGAAAATGTTCTATTTTATTTTTGAGAACTCTCAAATTCACAGTTCCTGTCTCCCGTATACAGTCAATAATTATTCTTAAATGCAAATTTCCAAATACATAGAATTGTCAGTCCATATTTCTGGGTTCCTCACTTTTGTTGTTGGAAATGTTGAACATGGGTGCAATTCATTCTACTCGGCAAGAACGAATAAAGGAAGCACGCAATTAGCTACAGAAACCCAGGTTACCATAGCGACATGGTAAAGATAAAATGATCTCTCAAACTTTTTCAGCACCATGTGTCAAAGGAAAGTTTGAGCTCTTTTATCTTTCTTCCTGGGATGGAAAAGGCACACTTTGTTTTCATCCAAAAGAAGCACCTGCTTCCTTATGATCCTCACTGAGTGGCTTGCAGCAGCTGAAAGGAAAGTATTCAGGGTACAGTAATGACTGAAAAGATTGGAATATCCTTGGTGTCATGGGAAAAAATATAGCTTACCTCTTATACTCAGGCTTTCCTGACCCAGCCTTCACCAAACTGACCTTCCCATCCCATAGGTTTCATAATCCTCCTAGGATGTACCACAATCATAAACTAGAGTTGGTACAGAAAATTCCAGTGCTTTATAAACTTTTCCAAAACACAGAATATATAAAGCCAAAAAATATTATTTGTGAACCTAGCATAGCCCTGATATTAAACATCAAAATATAGCTCAAGAAAAAAGAACCCTAAGCCTATCTCACTATTGAATATAGATGTAATATATTAATTAAAACATTTGCACGTCAATCTTAACATGTAAAAAATAAACCAGGAACATCAATAATTGCTTAATATTATGAATCTATTAATGAAGATGACAGATATGGCTAAAATTAGAAATTATTAGAAACTTTGACCTAGAATATTCAAATTAAAACTTTGACCTAGATTAATTTTTCAAATTTAAAGCAGTGATTAGCTCAATATATCCTGAAAAATATTTGAAAAACATTGCTACCATATTAATATATAAAGTAACTCTGAAACCAACAAGAAAAGAGTTACTTTGTAAACAACAATGTTATTAAAATCTTTGCTGTAGTTTCACAGCTAAAGGCCAAATCTGAAAATAAAGAATGTTATGCCCACACATTCTAAAGAGGAGTTTCAGGATTCCTTACCTTCCCTACATACTCTACAAACTCAAGTCAATCAACCACAGAAACTGTGGGTATTTATCAGACAAAGATACTGATCTTTTATCCCCAAGCTGATTATTTTCTAAGCTCCAGAAACCTAAGCTCTTCTTTCCTCAAGAAATTCTCTCAAAGACCTCTGTTGTGTTTCTCAAAAAAGAGCCAGTATTTCAATACTTGCCATACCAAGGAGATTCAAAAACCAGATCATAATTTTACCAAGTGAGGAATCCTCTCTTTTCCTTACGTGTCCTCCCTCCCCATCTCCAACTCAATATCCTGATGAGAAGAAGAGGGTAGAAGAATGAGGAGAGAATTGGAAAAGAAATTATTGTAACTGTGCATTTAAAAATCTATACCTTATTAAACATCTTGGAAATTCCCCCTCAAGTCCATACAGAATCAGAATGTGGTATCTCCTACATAACAGTAGGGCTCTCTCTCCTGTAGAGTCTAATTTGGTAGGTGTACGATGGGGCCTAGGAAACTGAATTTTTAATACCACTCCAACACCAAATGGGGGAAATGTTACACTAGGGAAAGAGAAAGGTGATAATGCGTTACAGGTTTGATCAGTTGCTTCTAGGAAAATACAAGCTGGAGGATATGCCAATGATCTTTCAGAAATAACATCAAACCTTGAATGCTTAGGTCAAAATCCCAGGTACTCCCCCAGCTCAATGTCCTAACAGTGGTAAGTAAAAGTGCACAATTATCAGTCACACAATTCTGCCACCACATTAGTAGATCATATTGTAGACAGCAAGCTACATACAGAAGAGTTCTTGGGAACAAAAGTTGTACATATCATTTTAAATCAAGGTCAGTTTACAACAGAGATCTCACCTATAACCACATTTTAAAATAAATTCTGATAAGGAATAACTTACGTTCTTATCCATCAAATCCATTGTTGAACCTGATCCAGGTCATACATCCAGAAAAGATTAAATAGCAAGAACAGGTTAAAATATGTTTGCACTTGTAAAATTACAAAGTATGTGCTCAAACCTGGCAGCAATCCATGACTTGCTTCCTTACTTCTAAAAGAAGTTCAACCGTGTGAAAATGTCTAAAATTTCAACTATCAGGACAAAGGAAAAAGTACACATTTTCATTTTATCCATGAATTTTCCACATTTTCATCCAGATAACAATGTCACTTGACCAGGGGTGGCCATCACAGCTTTCTGACTGGTATGCCTTCAGGCAGGCTGCTCCTGTGACACCCACATTTCTAAAAAACTGATGTCCTCAGATTGTCTAACAAATTGAAAATGAAAATAGGGAACAAATTAAAAGCCTGCTTTCTCACTTTTTATTCTGTCATCCACCTTTTGAAGAAAGAGAGAGCCTGGTAGAAACGAATAAAACCAACTTTATAATTACTCTTCTTACTAAGAAAGTGTAATGGAGAAAAGTGCTATTTTTAACTGAAATTTCTGGTTCTTTCCAAAGGGGTTCTTTTGTTCTGAACATTATAATGAATTTGGGATTAGGAGCTAGGAAGAACTGCATTGCTCTACAGAACAGTATGAAAAGAGTTTGAAGTTACCTGCTCTATCCAGGGACTAAGGAAGGTAGAGAGGAGACACGAGAAGGGTCAAGGAGAGAAGCAGTCAAGACGGTGAGACCAGGATCTAGGATCTAGGAGAGGTGAAGCAGCTGATGAGAAATCCCACATTACAGAGGATTAAAAAAACAAAAGCTGTTCTAATATAATTTGAAATTGCTTGCATTGTTGCATAATAAAGCTCTCCTCATCACTCTCTCAGGTTGCCAGTATAGTTGGCTGAATGCAGTTGCCCAGTAAAAATAACTTTTTATGAAAACTGGGCTAGAACTCAAGGATTACATTTGAGATTCCACATAGAAGCATACAGGCAGCAAGCAAGGGTGATACAATCCCTAAATTAAATGAATTCTAGGAAAATAAGAATTTAGAGTCAGATGTAAGCATGAAAGTATACACTCTTCACCCAAGAGGTCTTTGGAAAGCAGCTTGTGTGCAATGAAAGGCTCTAAGCAATCTTATCTAGATTTTAGGAGAAGAGTCTTCTGTTAACATCTCAGTTTTCAAGAAACACGACATAATTATAATAAATAGAGACTAAAACATTTTATTCTCTATAAGGCCACACCCGGTAAAACAACTGTTTATATTTGGAAAGGTATCCTTCCAGCAATACTTTCCTTTTTTCTGTATCTCTGTATGCATATGTGTGTATACATGCAGAGATGTTTAAGAAAAATATTCAAATAATGTAATATACATGTATATATAAACACAGACATTAATTTTATTTAAATAGACACATAAAATTTTGTGTTCATAAATTCTGTAGTCTCTAGTCCCCACTTCAGCCTAGCTCAGTTTTTCTCTGAATAATACAGAATTTTACCAAAAAAGTTAAAAATATTTACAATACCAGAAACAGAAACTGACATTGTCATGTCAAAATCTGGAAGAAATTTTCAAAAATTATGGGCTGCATGGAGCTAGTTTAGATGAAACTATTCAGGCTACAACACGTGATATAACCTGATTTCCTTTATGAATCAGGGATTTCCTGAAAGAGATACAAAGAGGTTTTCTTCCCTCACCAACCACCTTCCACTGAAAGAAAACAAAGACCCTACATCAATAAGACACCAGGGTAGCTCACACTCTGTAACCCTTTGACTCTTCAATTTTGAACCAGTGTTTGATTATTCCCCTCACCTCCTGGCACATTGGCATGGTCTCCTTCTGACATTCAGGACTTCAGCATATAACCTTTTACCTCAAGCTTCTCAAGGAACTGTGTTCTCAGAGAACTTTTTCTCCCCAAAAGGAGTACTGATATATGATGTAAGGATAGTAAGTTGTCCATTACATTATATTAGCAAAACCTAAAAACAAGAACTTCTAAGAAAAGAAGGTAGAAAATTCTGAGTTGGTAAAGATGATAACATACGTATTACGGTATGTGTCCTTCCTAACACTGCTGTGCAAAGGGGAGGCACATAATGAAGTCTCCTGTCTCTCCAAGTGGAAGGTTACTACTAATGTAGTAAGAAGGTGTCTAGTTCGTTAATTAATTTTAAATAGCACAAATATTTAAATATTTTGTAAAGCAAAGTACTCTTTGAAGAGGTTCACATCTTGCCTTTTTGGGACAAAAACAGAAGGAACCTGGTCTAAGCAGGAAATTGTTTTTAAACACACAAAGATTCACTGAATGTTCATTAAACATCTTCTATGGGATTTTCTAAGAAATTAGAATGAGCGAAACATACTGAGTTTTAGAATTTTGTTTCCTAAAGGACCATGCTAGAAACACAGATACATTCGTTTATGATGAGAAGTTAAAAGTATAAGTAAATATAGTAAAAAAAAAAAAAAAAAAGAAAGAAACAAGTGAGTGGAAGTGAGAGCAACAGACTAAACTTCAGTAACAACCAAATTTAGTAACTGAACTGTAAACAACATTACCAAACCAAGCCCTTTAAAATCTGATGGTCCTGTTTCCCTTGGAGGAGCAAGTCACATAAGATTTTATTAGCCTTGGGTCAAGTCTAGAGTATCATACTTTAGGGTTTTCCTGAACTTGACTTTCTCTCTTCCTTTCCTTTACATCTGAAATGGGTTCAAAGGCCAGTGTGCAAAAATTAGACACAAAAACTGGCATCTTTTTTAACATGGAAAATCGGAAGCTAAATGCATTCTTAGTACCTCACTGAAACTCTCTGAAATATTTTAATACAAATTACATTTCAAGGAAAGAAAGTTTAAACACGACAAAAGTGGTTAAAGGACAGAAGTTCAACCACAACAAAAGTCCATTCACTATATTCTCACTTGGTGTTTCATTAGAGTTTTTGTTTATTTTGTTTGTGAGTTTTAGAGAAGCAGAAGACATACGTATTACATTGTCTTTCAGTAAAATTGTGGCTACTGAGAATGGGATGGGAAGAAGAGGGAGGAAATGGGAAGACATAGGTCAAAAGGTACCAAGTTGCAGATACATAGGATGAATAAGTCTAAAG
Source organism: Macaca thibetana thibetana (assembly GCF_024542745.1). Lineage (NCBI taxonomy): Eukaryota > Metazoa > Chordata > Mammalia > Primates > Cercopithecidae > Macaca > Macaca thibetana. The sequence goes on along the minus strand of NC_065584.1, from coordinate 58,663,308 downwards.
ACATAAGGTGCAACATAAGGACTATAGTTATAATATTGTATTGCATACTGGACTTTTGCTAAGTGAGTTGATTTTAGGTGCTCTTACCACAAGAAAGGGTAAGTATGAAAATAATGGATATATTTACTTGCTTGACTATAGTAAATATTTCACCATGTAAGTGTGGTGCTTAATGACAGGGACACATTCTGAGAAATGCACTGTTAGGCAATTTCATTGTTGGGGAAACATCATAGAGTACACTTAAAAAAACCTAGATGGCACAGCCTACTACATACTTATGCTGTATTATATAGCCTATTTTTCCTAGGCTATAGGAGCAATAAAGAAAATTCTGAGTTGGTAAAGATGATAACATACGTATTACAGTATGTGTCCTTCCTAACACTCTGCTGTGCAAAGGGGAGGCACATAATGAAGTCTCCTGCCTCTCCAAGTGGAAGGTTACTACTAATGTAGTAAGAAGGTGTCCAGTACAACGTATGACTGTACTGAATAAGATAAGTAGTTGTAACACAATGGTAAGTATCTAAACATAGAAAAGTTACCATAAAAGTATGGTATAATAATTCTGTGGGATGACCATAATTGATCAAAATATCATGATGAAGAACATGACTATATATCAAAACATCATGTTGTATACCTTAAATATATATATATTTCAAAAAGAATAAACTGATAACATATTTTCTGTTTTTAGCACTCAAATACATTTTCACAACATTTTCTTCTCACTTAAAGTTCAGTTTTGTTAATGACACACACTTAGTCATTATGGTTACAAAATCATAATTATATCTAAGTGACTTGGCAGTGGCACATCCCCATTATGAGAGTGTGAATTCTGAGCCTGTTTTCTGAACTATTAACCATCATTAGATATGAGAAATTGCAGTCAGTTTTCACTATGTTATCCAATGTATCACTCAAGATTTAACAAATGCTTGGAAATGTGCTTAGATCATAATCTGAACACCAATTTCTTTGTGAATTTTCACTCTATCAAAACAAATACAAGCCTGTGTGTGTAGAATACCTATGTTTATAAGTATGCAAAGTTTTGATGCTATAATTAAAGTCTCTTTCATCACATATTTAACATACAATTTGCATCGTGAAAATTAAAGGTCTTGCAAAGAATCACTGGTTTATTCACTAAGGAAAAGAAATACGCCAATTACCTTGTAAAATTAGTTATTTTGTTTAGACTTTGGTAATCCACAGAGCCAGAAAAAATAGGTAAAATATACTTCCATTTATGAAAGGTTTATTCGCCTATTTAGGCTTAATGAATGTATTAAAATGTTTATATCATATATAGTTGTAGCCTTCTTTAAGAAAAACAAAAAAACGCATATTTACCAAGTAGTATTTTAAAGAGATCCCTTGCTTTTCTAGCAGATTGTACTACTGCATTCAGTTTTAAAGGTAGGAAACAGACTAGTGAAGTACCATGTGATCTCAGTATTCTTTGATATAAAAAAGAACTCCTCAGGTCAATTTTTAAATGTAATAACACTGTGTTCAAATGAAAGTTCTCACAGATGTCCAATATTTTGAAGATTTGGAAGGCAAGTTGGTTGACTACAAAATGGTAGCCCGAAAAACTCACTTTATTTTCCCCCTGTCTACTCTCCTTCCTGAATGCAACCCAAGAAAATTCCCAGAAGCATATTTAGAAAACTGCTGAAGAATATTTAATATTTTAAATTAAAGTGGGGATTAGGCAGGCAGGTGGGGTCATGCAGTCTTTTAATAGTGCACTTACTTACTAAAAGGTGGGATGCACTTCTGGTGCTGGAAACCCAGCATAAGTTGCAGGAATTGAATATACAGCTGCCATTTCTGATTGTCTGAAAGGGTAATAATACTATTCACGGATTATGATTTTTTACATTATTTCCAGTGAACCTCTGAATGTTTGGGTAGCAATAGAAAACAACTAAGAAATTATCTGTTGCTCCTCCCCTAGCACATTTAAGTAAATTTAAGAGCAGCTTAGGAGTTTATTAAGAAGTTTGTAAAGGTAGTTTAGTTTTTGTTTTGTTTATAATGTCACAAAGAAAAAACTTATCAATGCATCTTTGTCTGCTTAACAATACATTGGTTTAAAACTCAAAATGCACAAGATATTACCACTTTATTGCTTCCTGACCCTGGAATAAAGTCAGTAGATAATACAAACATACTGCTGTTGTCCATTACAGCAATTACAATTATTTAATGTATAATAAAAGAATCCTAAATCCAACCTAAGGCTGCACCAATATCATCACTAGATTTGTGGAGTCAAATAAAGTTATTTTCATGGGTAAAAATAAAACCAGTCAACCTACTTGTTTTTTGAATTGACCAGATGACTGTATTATGGTCCTGGAAACATACTTCCTCTTGCCAGCATAGAGTGGTATCAGCATCTCCCTGAGACTGTTAGGGCAAGCTGACAAATACAAGGACAAACCTAGCTTGCAGATCTTAGAGGACATATCTCCTATCTCGTAACTGTTCTTGAGTAGTCATTCAACAAATACGTACTGAGGTTGTAATGCACTCTAGCCATATTCTAGACACTTGGGATCATCACTGAATCAGACAAAAATTCCCTCCCTAGTAGCATTTATATTCTACTGGGGATGGGAGGAAGACTTGGAAACAAACAACAGGCATAAAATAAGTAAATTGTATGACACATGTTAAGAGATATAGGAATTAAAAACAAAGCAGCATAGGGGGAATAAGGAGTGTGTGGAGTATGGTGGGAGTTGCAATATTAGAGTAGTCAAGGCAATTTTCATTTGAGAAGGTAGTTATGATGGTTAATACTGAGTGTCCACTTGATTGATTGAAGGGTGGGTGTGTCTGTGAGGGTGTTGCCAAAGGAGATTAACATTTAAGTCAGTGGCCTGGGAAAGGCAGACACACCCTTAATCTGGGTGGGTACAAGCTAATCAGCTGCCAGCACAGCTAGGATAAAAGCAGGCAGAAGAACATGAAAAGACTAAACTAGCTTAGCCTCCCAGCATACATCTTTCTCCCATGCTGAATCCTTCCTGCCCTTGAACATCAGACTTCAAGTTCTTCAGCTTTGAGACTTGGGCTGGCTTCATTGCTCCTCAGCTTTCAGACAGCGTCTTGTGGGACCTTGTGATCATGTGAGTTTAATACTCCTTAATAAATTTCCCTTCCATATATATTTATATGTGTGTGTGTGTGTATGTGTATGTATGTCTGTGTGTATATATATATATGCTATTCGTTCTGTCCCTCTAGAGAACGTAATACAGTAGTATTGCTCAAGATTTAGACAAGATAATAGAGTGAACTAGGCAGCTATCTGGGGAAGAGCATTACAGGTTGAAGCAACTGTCAATGCAAAGACCCTAAGGTAAAAACCTCACTTGCCTGTTCCTAGAGCAGCAGTAGTAGTGAGATCTGGCTTTATATGGGATAGTCTCCCTTCCAACTTCCCACTCCATGCAGTGCCAAGTCTTGGTCCGCACATCCCCAGCCCAGCCACCAGCATCACTCAGGTAAAGAAGTTCTAAGTCCCCCTTAGGAGATGTAGCAGTTTCAAGGCTCCTTTATCTCAAAAATGCATATTCTCATTTCTTAACTGCCCATACAGTATTTTCCAACAGAACCATGAAATTATATAGAAGTTGTTTGTTTGTTTGTTTTTAAAATGTTTCTTCTACTATTTTCGATGTTTTATAATCAGAGTTTTGGGAACTCAGGTATGCAACTTGCCAGAAACCATTTGAATGGGGCTGAAACATACCTAATTGTCATATTTATGTGTTTAAAACTATCAGATGTTGGTACTTGCAAATGTTTTGACCCAATAGAATTATCTTTTAATTACTTACATTACTTTAATAACCAGAAATATATGTGCCATATACGTTATAATACATGTAGCAAGGATTGCTGGTTGCCTATGTGGTAGACACTCTCTCCTTCTTCTTTAGTAACAGAACCCTGATTTTGTTCAAGATGCTACTGGGACCTAAAAAATATATACTCCCAGACTCTCTTGAAGCTAGATGTGGTCATTGACTAAGACCTGTCCAATGATATGTAAGCAAAAGTTTCGTGTAGGATTTCCAGGAAGATTCTTAAAGAGGAGCTTATTTGACTACTGGTTCTTGATTTTTTTTCTCTTCCCCTTTCCCTCTTCCTTCCTGTTTCCTGGAATGTGAGAGTGATGGGAGGAGCTCCAGCAGCTGTCATTGAAGATAGATGGCATATTGCAAAGTGACACAGGAGAAAGATAGTAGGGTCTCAGAGTCCCTAATGATCTCGTGGAGCTTTCGCAAGTAGCCCTAGAGTAATAATATTCAGATTATAGAATAAAGTGTTCATAGAATAAATCAACACAAAGCCCACTGATATTTCTATTTTCTTTTGTTTTCCTGGTTTGTTTTGTTTTTCTGTATATGAAGCAAAATTTAATTCTAGATAAAAGAAAAATTTTTTTTAATTAATTTACCTAAAAGTAATGGAAGATAAGTAATTTTAGATTGTTTTTCCCGCTGACTGTTTGTTCAACAATCAGTTACGTAGGTAGGAAAAATATCACCTAGCCATCTAGAAATCAGTCCAGGTACAGGGGCTCATCCCTGTAGTCCCAGCACTTTGGGAGGTCAAGGCAGGCAGATCACTGGAGCTAGGAGTTCAAGACCAGCCTGGGAAACATGGCAAAACCCTGTCTCTACTAAAAACACAGAAATGTACAGAACATGTAAGTCATGAACTTTTTGTTTTCTTTTGGAAAACATTTTATAGTCATGGTATGGTAAGTCTATGATGCACCGATGGTCAACATCTTAAGAATGGTAAAACTGGTATAATTTATGAATTACATACATAAAAAAACCCTAAGGTTTCAACTCATTATCCAAGCAAATATTTGATTTGATTATTTTTTCTCTCTGAAAAAAAAAAAGAATCTGTTTCTTCCCTTTTATTTGCTTTACCAAATATAATTTTAACTGTGGTCACATACCACTGCAATTTAATACATTTTTCTGAGTAAAATTAATATAAAGCTTTGTGGCTACTCTGAATAGAGAATCATGACATCAAAATTCAAACATTTTGAGAACTGTTTAATATAAAAATTCTACTCTTTAAACTATTCTTATATTTAAGCCACCATGGAGAATGTTAATATATATTTTAGTGCTTCTAATGAATATTTTTAAAGTCAGTAAAAAAATAATAAAAATACATATGGTTGAAAAGCCATATCAACATTTGTATATCAATATACCAAATAATTATTATAAAATTTTAAATAACTTTGAAATATTTAATCTACTTGCAAGCTTTAAGGTATAAGGGTAAAATAGTTCTCAAAAATAAAATAATAAGACTTAAAAACCTCACATTAAATCAATCACTGTCTATTTTAATTAATGACTCTTAATTTCATTCTGGAAAATGATATAATCCATTACCATTTTCCACAGTGTATAGTAAAATAAGAATAAAGCCTTTGTGGTGGGTTTTTAATAAAACTGACCTAATTCAATTTAAAAGAGTGTCCTTTATTCTAAAATGATATCTTTTATTTTCTGATATCCTATTGATCACAAATAATTGTTGTTGCTGCTGCTGCTTTGTTTTTTAATGTCTTTATTTACATTCTACTTTTGATTTTAAAAACTTGTTTGAAAGTTACTGTTCTCTTAAATCAAAATTGAGAGAATCCCTAATTTAAGTGATTACTTAATTCCATTTCATTTAGCACATTTCTTTTAGATTGTCCATTTTGTACATTTCCTTTGAAAATTATATCAGAACTAAAACAAGATTTTTTTAAATTTATCATTGGTCATTACTTTGAAACTCACTCCCAAATGAATTTCATCACACTTTTCACCAGCTTCCCATAATAATAACAGCCATGTTTATGACTATTATACATATGTATCATGAAAGAGAATCCATTATAAAGGAAAGTCCACATAATATCTGTGTTTTTTTAACCGATCAAGTTAGGAATGTAATTTAGCAACAGTCTCAACTAATGACAATTGCTTGTAAATATTTCTGCACAAACAAATGTATAAGGCTAAGAAAGAAATGTAGCAACACCATTTCTCCTCATTAACATATTACCTCTTGAAATACCAGACTATTAGTTGTAGATAAAACATGAAAGTTTATCCTTTATCTATATAAAATACAATAATTCATGTAAGAAACACATTCTTACTATAGAGATCAAGTCTAATAAGTGTCAAATTGTACTTTCCTTGTCTATAGCGATGCAAAACTTGTTATTCATTCTGTAAAATTAAAAACCTAAAGCAGATTGTTTAACAAAAAGATAATGTGAGCCACATATGTATTTTTTTAATTTCCTAGTAGCTACATTTTAGAAAGGAAGAGAAACATGTCAAATTAGTTCTATTTAACTTAACCTGATAAATCCAAAATACTATCTTTCAATGTATAACCAATATAAAAATTATTAAGATATTTTATATTATTGTTTTGATATTAAGTATTGAAAATTCAGAGTATGTTTTACACTTAAAGTGTACCTCAATTCAGACCAGGCACATTTCAATTGCTCAATAGCCACATGTGGCTAGTGATTACCATATTGGACAGCACAATCCTAAAGACATATTATTCTTTTCTCTGAAATAATTGGAATATAGACCACAGGTCTGTAACTGTGTAAATGTAAGATAATTAGATTGAATTGGAACCCAGAGTTTCTCATTTGAACATGGCTGTTCCTACCCAGATGAACTCTTCAAAAGCCTACAAAATGTGATTGATCCCAACAAACAGGACTGGCCCATTTGCTTATAATAATCTTAAATAAAACGAGTTCACAAGCAATGAAAACCCAGTTTACAAATCCATTCTTTTTTTTTTTTTTTTTTTAGACGGAGTCTGGCTCTGTCTCCCAGCCTGGAGTGCAATGGTGCTATCCCGCCTCATTGCAAGCTCCGCCTCCTGGGTTCACACCATTCTCCTGCCTCAGCCTCTTGAGTAGCTGGGACTACAGGCATCCGCCACCATGCCTGGCTAATTTTTTCTATTTTTAGTAGAGATGTGGTTTCACCATGTTAGCCAGGATGGTCTCGACCTCCTGACCTCGTGATCCACCTGCCTCGGCCTCCCAAAGTACTGGGATTACAGACGTGAGCCACCACGCCCGGTCTACAAATCATTCTTAATGCAAATTCAGAGGTATAAAATTGGCAAGAACAATGATTTCATAATTTTCATAATTTATATCATATAATCTGGACAACGGCATCAAGAGTGATGAAGGTCCTAGATTTTTACAACCTAAGGAAATCCTGAATATTCCATGGACACGTTTCTTGCCAGGCCTTTTGGCCAACCCAGGGCTAAATGCTGAAAGCCTAGCCATGACACCCACAGTGGATATTCTCTTAACTCAGCTACTCTTAAAAAGGCATTACACAATCTGCCCACACATTGCTTATTAATTTGCAATAGGAAGAGAAATAACTATGTAGTCTAAAGAAGCTAGACAAACCTTGATCAGATGATCAAATTAACATCCTCAGTGAGGGGCAGAAGTACATGACGTGCTTCCACATCTGATACTATTAAATGAACACAATATCACTTTTGTGGTATTCTGGGCAAGAACACATAACCTCAATCTAATCACAAGTAAACATCAGACAAACACAAATGAAGGGACATTCTTTAAAGTATACAGGTTGTATTCTTCAAAAATGTCACAAAAGATTTTTAAAAATAGTAGAAGAACTGTCTTAGATGAAAGGAGATGAAACGCAATGTGTATTCCTGAACTGGGCCCTGTATTGGAGAAGGAAAAATGCTAAGAAGGGCATTATTAGAACAAGTGTCAGAATTGGAGTATAAGCAGCAGATTATTACATGAATGTTTCTGAATTTGATAACCATAAATGGCTACACAAGAAAATATTCTTGTTTTTAGGAAACATACTGGAACATTAAGAGATAAAGAAGCATGATGTATACAATACATTTTGAAAAAAAACACTGTAAAACATATATATGTGTTATATGCATATACATGTCTACTATACATATGTAAAGAGAGAGAATATGAGCGAGAAATGCAGCAAACTTGGTAAGTCTGGATAAATGGTATGTGGGAATTCTCTATATTATGTTTGCAGCCTACCTGTAAACTTGAAATTATTTCATGTAAGAAGTTAGGAAAAGGCAAGACACAATTATAGTTGGAAATACATACCCCTTTATAGATAGGACTGAGTTTTAGAATAAGATGACATACATTTGAATTACGCTTTCATTCAGGGCTTTCCATTTTAGAAAATATTTACATTTCTATTATTATAACTCTTCTCCCTATAGATAAAAATTTGACATGTTTAAAGATAAAAACAAATCATGATACACAATTGGAAAAGCAAGGTTGTTTACTAATGGAGCACAAATGAAGTGATGAATGTGCCCAAAGCAAACATATGTTATCTGTGTGAACTAATTACTTTGCAAAAATGTAAATCTCACATAAAGATCAAATTCTCCCTATCTTATAAAATTCTAATGAAATAATGAACAAAAGATCATTCTGAAAAGTATAACGCATTATATGAATGTGAGGCTCATACTATTGCTCACTGCTAAGGGGTGACTACATATCCACTAGATATACATATCTGCCTGCCTGCCTGTTTCACTGGTGACTTGAGATTTTGGCCTTTTCTTGACTTCAGACTTGAACTGAAACATCAGCTCTTCTTGCATATTGAGACTGTGAGCTTTTGAAACTATGACATACCCCATTGGCTCTCCTGGTCCTCTAGCTTACCCACTGCAAATATTGGCACTTCTCAGCCTCTATAATCATGTGAGCCAATTTCTTATTAGAAATATACACATATCCATTCTGTCAGTTCCATTTCTCTCTGGAGAATCCTGATTAACACAGAATGTAGACATTACAGATCCATTCTAATGATAATTTTTATTGGAACAAATTGCTTGTGACAGAGCAATGCCTTCACAGGGATGACAAGTCTACCAGTGATTCATTCAAAACAAAGTTATAGTCAGAAGGGTTCTGTAATTTTTGAGTACTATGCCTGTAGAAACAAATTGAAGTAGAGTATTTAAGAAATAGTTGGAAAAATCAAGTTCCAAAATTTTGCTTGCAAAGAAAATTTTGCAGGTTTTATTTTTTTAAATTTTTTGCACAGCTTTTCTGCCCTTTTCTCTATTTAGGCTGCAAAATGAGCAATGAAGGCTGATTACTGTTCACTAGTAGTCATTATTCCTTTTAGTAACAGAAACCTCAAGATGTAGCTGGGCATGTGATTTCCCAGCTACAGATTCCAGTTTTCAGGTAGTTTGTTGCTGCTAAGGAATGAGTATGGGCCAATGGGATGTAAGTGGAAATGATGCTTACAATTCACAGGTCATCTTCTTAAAGACACTAGTCCTAGACATGGTCTGCACCAACCCCCTCTACTAAGCAGGATGAGGCAATGACTGGAAGAACCTAAGAAGCCGTGGATGCTGAAAATGGTAGAGATGCCCCACTAGTTCTAGACCATTCACCTCTTAATTGCTATATGAGAGAAGTAAACTTTTCTTATTTACACCACTGTTTTGGGAGGTCTCTGTGGATAGCATTTAACCTACCCCTAATGAGCATATGAATTAGCACTGAGAGTAGGAAATTTGTGCAATAAAAACATCACATATGTGTAAATATATGTGTGCATATATAATGGCATATATATGGCATATGTGTATCTATATGTATATATAATGTGGAATCAGGTAGCAGGTAGCCAGATACAGATGCTAAAGCTGGGAAGCCGTTGACCTTGTTATATTATGGGCTGACATCGAAGGTAGATTACAAATGTACTGAGTCTACAGCTGTGGAAATTTGGTTGGGGAAGGTCAGAATGTTGTGATGTGATAGCTGCTATTGCTGCTTTTATGATATATGAGAAATTTGAGCTCAAGCAAGAACTTTCCAGTTGGCAAGAAGAAACTAAGGGAAAATCCACTAGAAGAGGTTCTCAACCTGTAGCCTGTAATCAGTTAAATGAGAAACAAGACATTTGGGATTTCACAGATTGGAAAAACCAAATGCTTTTGTACCTCCCAGAAAATAGCAAGAAATAAGAATGTGACTGGGAGCTGGCCCAGCAGCAAAAATAAGATTAAATTTATCCTTTGAGATGACCGTAGAATAGCTAACTCTAAATTAAATGACAGAAAGACAGACTGAGTACAGAATCTGGTAAACAAAAGAGGAGATTTGACAGGTTTAAGAACCATGACCAGAAAAGATTTTTGTGTGTGGCTATTTTCACATAGAATTACTGGGAACAAATAAGCCTGAAGCTTACTAAGTTTCTGAAGGAATTGTGTTGCCAAATAAATTCTAAGCCAGGTGTATTAGTTTTCTGTGACAACTGTAACAAATTACCACAAACGTGGTGGCTTGAAACAACAGAAACATATTCTTTCACAGTTCTGCAGACCCAAAGTCCAAAATCAAGATTCCAGCAAGGCTGGGTTCTCTGGAGCCTCTCAAAGAATCTAGTTCATGCCTTTCTCCCAGCTTCTGACAGTTACTGGCAATCCTTGGCTCTCCTTGGCTGTTGGCTGCATCACTTCTATTTCTGCCACCATCTTCACATCCATTCTCCTCCTCTGTGTGTTATTTCCCTCTATTTCTCTTAGAAGGATATTTGGGATTTGATTTAGAATCGACTCAAATAATCCAGGATAATCTCCGTTTGTCAAGATCCTCAATTACATCTGCAAAGACTCTTTTTTTCCCAGAAGGTAACATTCACTGGTTCCAAAAATTAGGACCTGATATCTTCAGGGGACAATTATTCAGTCATTTATACCAAACCCAAATAAACTTTACATTTCATCTTTAAAGTAGTCATCAGATAATTGTGCACCAGCAAGAAGCTGGCTGCCAAAACTGAACAATGCCCAAGAGAGCACAGTCTGCAACACCTTCTCCCAATGTGCCCAAGGAGGATAACAGAAGAACATCCCAGAGGCAGAGCCAATGACAAAGGGATTGAGTGAATCCAGGAACAGAGGTGGCAAGATGGGCCCACCAAGGAACTCGTCCTCATACCAGGGCAGGGAAGCCTCACAATTTTTACCCAGTAGGATCTGAGGAATGCTCTGGACCAGTAACTGCTAGATATTTCCACACTTTCCTCTTGAATATGGAGGTTTTAATTATCCTATTGCTGCTCCCCATTGTATATCAGGAGCAGGTAGGATGACACCTGGCCTTTTAATTTATAGTTTGGTGAACCTCAGAGAGCTGCAACAAGACCTGCTGGAGAGATTAGGTATCACCCCCAAGATCCTAGATTTTGAGGTGGGCGAAGTAACTAGATTGGATTTATCACTGTCTCTCTTGCAGAGGGGTGTATGTTCTATGCAGAGGAGAAAGATCAATAGGGATATTTAAATGACAAGAGAGGGAGACCATGGTGAAGTCTTCTGTCACCCCTTCTTCCTCAGAGTAATAGAGCCCTTAGAATTTCAACAGGGCCATGGCCATCCACTTACGAATTACATTTTCTAATCTCTCTTGCAGTGAAGTGTAGTGGTGTGAGTAAATGTAAAACAATAGAATATAAGTGAAAGTAATAGACATAACTTCCAGTCCTTAATTCTTTCTGTCTGGACTTCCTTTTACCTTCTTTCTACTGGCAAGGAAATGGCAACAATAGTGCCACCACCCAAGTCTTATGTTGGGATGGCAAAGCCACCCCACCAGCACTTCAGCCCTGGATCACTTATTTCTAGACTATTATGAGAGACAGAAATAAACTACTTATTTCTAATCTTTTTGCTAAATGGCTTAGCCTAACATTAACAAATTTAAGTTTCATCTAGCTTTCAAGAGCCCTAGTGCAAAACTATATTTGACATTCCAAGAAAAGTCATAGGAAAGATGCACATATTGGAAGATCATGAGCATTCTGAATACAAACATATACTCATTGCTTCTTAAAAAGAACTAGAAGTCATAATCTTCCCTAAAAGCATACCTGATTACTAATTTTTCATTCACACACACAAGAAAACAAAATTTGCCTTATTAAGCTGAAGACTTGCATTTGAAGCAATAATATATGGACATCATGTTGAATATGTCAGTTACCTGGCAAAAGCACATAACTGCTTAAAAAGGAACTTTACTACTACATGAGAAAAAACAGTCAGACTACAGGAATTTCACTGGGTAAAAATGTTCCTCAGTAATGCAGCTATGCTTCATTTTCCCAAAGATAATGGTAAGACACTTGGAATTATTATCCTGGATGTGGCAGATCATTACGATACACTTTTACTCTAATCTTGTTCAACACTCTTCACTAAAATAATGATAAATACGCCAAATAGTGGTACATTTGCAGAATAAAAGTTACTTCTCTCCAGCTTAACCAGAGGTAGAGTTATACTCAGCCTCCTGCAGACACCATATTCTGAGTTTGTAAAGATCAAAAATTATGTTAAAAGCATCTCTGTATCCCAATAGTGCTTTCTCCAGAGAAGATGCAAGAAAAAAAATCAACAATCTAATTTTTAATTTTCTCTGTTATGATGGTACACAAATCTCCACTTTAAAATCAGAGTGAATACACTATGCTCCTTCCTGTATAAAAGAAATAAATCCAGGAATAATAAAATGCATTTGAGGCTATATAAGTGTGTGGGGGTGTGTGTGTGTCTGTGTGTGTGTGGTGTGTCTTGTCAAAAGAAAAAAGGAGCTGATGAAGTTTGAGGGTTTAGACTGAGGCAACCCAAGGATATATGGGAACGTTCCTGAGGGAAGATGACAAGGTTATTTTTTACAGAAATGTCAAGTACAGATTAAATTCAGAGTCACTCCACCCTTAATTTAATAGTTGTCATAAACAAGGCGGTATGAGTTATCAGCTGTTCACATAAGCAGCTTTAGAGAATCATGGAAACAAAGATTAAATGGATATAATTTATAATCTGGGCCCTCTACAATCTTAAGGCTTTGAGTACTGAACTTCTGCTGAGCCTCTGGGCGGGCCTCATTACTGACCTTAACCACAACACTAGTTAACATTGTGCTGTCTTTGGTATTGACCTACTATTCCTCACAGTAATACACAACAATGCAAATGCAATTTGCTGGATTTTCAATTCCCCTTACAAGACTTTCACTGTAAAAATCAGAAAAGGAGAAACAGCATGCAATTTGCTCTGTAAGCACACAGCAGACAGACTTATCACAGTTGGTCACTGTATTTACCTTTATAATATGCAGTAGCCAATTTCTTTGTTGTGTGTATTACATGTGAATACATACAAAAACATAAAAATGGATTATATCAGTTTCTCTTTCCTGACATAATAAGCCAAGATATATAAATAATGCAATGGAAATGTTAACACCCTGTTACTCTACTTTAAAAAATCACCTTTTCCTTCTCTAAATTATTAAATCAAATTATAAATGGTGAGCTTTTACATTATAGCATCTCTTCCAAAATGTGATACATGGCTTTTTACTTCCTAAGGGTGAACTTTTTCTACTTTATAAAATGTTTGCTTATGTATGTGATAGTGCATAAGTAGGAGAAATTACATTAATCCAAACATAAATTCCTATTATGTGAAACAACTATTTTAAAGAGCATAATAACAAAGACTACCAGTTCTAGAGTCAAGTTTTCTGAAATTAAATCTCAGCTTCCCCATCTACTAACTATGTAACTTTAGGCAACTTATTTAACCCCCCTGAGTTTCTTTCTCCTTGTCTCAAAAAAAGGCACATCAATAAAGTCTACATGCATTTTGAGGATCAAATGAAATGAGGCATCCTAACTAGCAAAATGCTCAGGAGTTAGTAAATTCTCAGTACGTGTTACCTATTATTATTATCAAGATGTTTACCTTGTTATTGCTACACCTGGGGAAAAAAAATCTATTGCTATGGTCAGTTGGAAAGAGTTATGTAAACATCCTGCAAAGTGACAAAAATGAATTCCTCCTTCTTTATCACTGCTAAACAGGACCAAAAAGAACTAATCATTATACATGTGTATAATTGCTATGTGACATAAAAAAAAAATTTAAAACATCCAATTTGTTCTCAAGGTACTCCAGTTGAAAAATGCACATATACTGTAAATGTTCACCTTTACTTTTGGGCCAATTTTAAGCATAACTCTGTATTCATGTTCTGCGGGGGAACAAGGAGAACCTCCTTTCTGTGGGCACTCATTCCCAAAGCTTGTTCTCTCTAAGGGTCTTTGTATTTGGAATATTCCTTCCCCACCATAGCCTTTGTTTCCTTGGTATTCTACTTTTAAATCACACTCTAAAATATGATTTCCAGAATAATAAGACTTTCATCACTGTGCAAACTTTATTACTCTATACCGTGAACCCTCCTTCTTTTTTCCTGTGTCCTTTTCATGGCATAATTATCTCCTTACGCACCAAAGCTGAAAAATTTGGAGGCATCCTCAACTTACTTCTCCCTCATCTCAGCACATGTACTTATCAAATCCAACCCAGTCCACTACCAAAATATTTATTAATAGGATCCCTATTTACTCCACAGCCACTTCCAGGCAAAAACTACTACTAAATTAAAGTATTTTATAAATGTTCTTCTTTCTCTTAAAATTTTGCAATATTTTCTAATTTTCTTATTGCTCTACATATATCCCATTTCTTGTGTATTTTTCTATTGTTTCAGTATGCTTGGTATTAATTGTATACAACCATAGGCTCAATATTGACTGAATGTAGATACTCATAACTTGTATTTCTCTCACATCACTAAAATGCTTCAAGAATGTGATGAAAGTTATGTATTTAACAACACAGTAGCCTCTGATGATTAAGCCCTCATATATACAAGAGCCAGTGTGGGTCAACTCTCAAATGTATATTAGTCAGAAATCAGCCTGCCCTCAAAGCACATTATAATATGCCCTTTCTTAATAATTTGATACTGATATCAAATATAAAACTGCTTAATCATCAACTTCCCATTTGGATTTCAATTTTTAAAAGAGACAGGATCCTCAATATATCTAATGCTTTAAAAACTGTGGATTTGGTAGCCACAAATATTCCCATTCATATGTGTTTATATAGACTGAATCTGTTAATACAACGTGAGTATAAAATAGTTTTTAAAAAAGGACCTAAAGGACAACCTCATGTTAAAAGACAATGAGAGTTTAATGAAATCAGACACTTTGTTCCACGTGAGGATGGTGTATTTATCTTTGGTGAAAGTTTTGCTTTAGAGAAATGTTTAATTTTTCAAACAGATGCAGAAATTCAGAAAGGTTGATATTTTGCAAATGATGTGAAGAGTTGTGGTAATGGTTTACCGCAAGTTGATAAGAATTTTAGAGCAGTTCTCCTTAACATAGTCCATCTTCCCTCACATTAGTATCATTTATAGCATCCAAAATGCATTTGAATTCAGCAGACTTCCTGGAACCCCAGAAGGGAGTCATTACACATCTTTCCCAAAGTTTATGTCATTTTATTTGCATAAAAATATGATTCCATCACAGCTTCCAATCAGAGGTGATCAGAGAGCATTGTGGATGTCTCATCTAAAGATTTTCATATCTGAATAGATCATGAGAATGGAGCTTCACATTCATTGTTGACCTTGTGCCTTTTATCATTGAATTACACACACTACAAAATATACAAGCTTAGAAAAAACATCCTTTACGAAGACACCAGAGCTTATCTGGAGGACAGATCCTGTGATGTGTTTTGTAACAAAATACCATCAGCCTTTTTTTCAAAGTCAGGAGGAATGTCTACACAGATTCCAATGATGCAAAGTGTTTCAAAATATGACCTTTAAATTTAACCTCTACAGAGGTACTGGAATTCCCCTTTTAGGTAACTGTAGAAAGTTGGCAACCACAATACTTTGATCTTGTCCTTGTTGCCTACCTGTAGGAAGATAGAAAATAGTTAAACTGATGAGTGTTTATATGAACCATTCGGGGTCAGGCTCCCAGAGCAGGACTAACTTCGATATCCTAAACTTCAGTCACAGGCAGAACGTTAACAGAGAGTGAAAGACATTCTATTTATTCAGTCATTTGGGAAAGCTTTACTGAGAGGGTGACCATAGGTCCTGGTTTGCTTGAGACAATCACTTTTTATACGTATTGCCCTGGTATCATTATTAATAGTGCTCCCTCAAAGAGACTTCTTTGGGCAACAAATTATGTGGTAACCTTTTTAACATAAGGCTTCATATATGCCAGGTAAGTTTTGAGTTTCAGGTAACGCGCAAAAGTCTTTTGCTCAAGGAATGAAACCCTTTGTGTGGCCTAAAATCACAGAAGTGACAGTCAGTCACACAGGAGTATTATCCGAGACATTTTGTTAGGCAATACCTGGTATGCCCAGGCCTTGTCAATAAGGGAAGCCTATGAATACTAATACAGAAAAACACCCAAGCCAGTGTGGATAAAGGAGCCAAAATAGATTGGAGGCTGACTGGGACAGGTCAGAATTGAGATTATGTATAAAATAACTTATCTGGTTACTCGGAGATAAGGGTTTTATCTTGTTAAAACCCTGGAGATGGTGGGTTAATATTTTTAAGAAGAATCACACCGTAATTATGCCTACATGTTATTAGTATTTCATTTAGCCTATATATGTGCTTCAGTGAGATATTAGCTAATGTATCCTGGACCTGGTTTATCTACAGTGTTTAATAGTTCAGCCCAAAGATCCTCTCTGCTGTTTGTTTTCCCACTAAAATATTAGGATCTGAAATCCTTAAATGTAGGTCCGTGTTTAAGCTCACATCAGCAAAACAATCTCAGATGCCAAGCAACATGCAGCCTTCTTAGGGCAAAAATGATAGTGAAACCTGTGAGCATGTTAGGTCCAGAATCATGGCTACCAGGGATATTCTTCTAGGGAATCTTGGAGGAGAGTTTTACCCCTGGATGTTTGAAATTAGGAGCTAGTGCATAAGGTATTAGAAAATGCATGGAATTTACAATCAGAAAATTCGGACTTGGGTCCTATGTACTAACTAAATGAGCTCAATTGAATTTCTTACCTCTCTGAACATCATATTCTCAGAAAGAAAATGCAGATGAGAATTATGCTGATTTCACAGGGTTATTTTTAGGATCACATGAGTTAAAGTACAATCATGGAATAGAAAATGCTAGCAACAAAGGTAGGATGGCTAGTACACCCTTATTCTCTTCATCCCATTTCTAAAACTCCTTTCAAATTGGTCAGACTTCAACTGCAGCAAAGATATTTCTTTCTTCCCTTGCTCATTTTTTTTCTTTATCATTGCTGGCATATGGGCAAAAAGAAAAGTGGTCATGTCAGCACACACAAATTTTTTTTTTTTTTGGCCACATTCAATTCTTCATGTTTTGCTGAATCCAGTTAACTCTGCTCTTGGGTTTATTAATAATATAATTAATGCCACTTGCCTAAACACTTTGCTTCTCAGCTATTTGTTTTATTGCCAGGAGGAAAGAACCACACTTGATTTTTATTTCCTTTCTAAAAGCAAAGATTTTTCAAATAATCAAATGAAGCCAGTATGATTCTTAGTCTAAGGATATCTCATGTCTTTCCTGAGGAGTGCATAGTTAGTGGCTGCTCACAAAGTAACTGGGAGTAAGTGCATTGATTGAGATGCTTCATGATTATCTGCTCCATACTTCATTTCAAATGACATCTCCATCTGCCCGTAAATAACCCAATGGTCCTTTTATGATCCATTCTAGAAACCAATTTTTTTTTTCTTTTTTTCAACATATGGAAGGAAGTACTCATGGTTGAGAATATGAATTATTAAATAAAAAATTAGAAATTGAGACTGGATTTGAGAAAATTAAAAAGCCAGTTCAATATCTAAGAAAGAGAAAATCATTTCAAACCACTAATCTTTAGAAGGCAAAACCAAAGCTTCATTTTACAAACTTCCCTTCTACCCTGTTATTTAACTAACCATCTGAACACTTAATGTCTGAATTTCTACAGTGGTTGAAAAGCTGTGCTCAACCACTATGATGCAAATCTTCAGAATTAGTTCTTGATTATTTTCCTGAAAGGCTCAAGCTTAATACTAATTCTCTGGTTCCTCTTTAACATTTCTATAGGAAACTGACAGATATCAATATTAATATTTCATAAATGTTACAAAATCTTTAAGATAGTGACACAATTACACTACTACTAGTGATTAGATCCCAACTAACCCAAGGGAAATTCCCTATGTTGCTTTAGGCCTCAGTCACCATTAATAGAGTTATAATGTATCTTAAATTTAAACTTTATAGTAAGCAATTAAACTAATTCAAAAGTCTCCAGGAAGTGATGTTAAGCTACCAGGGCATAACTGACTACAGACGATTTAGAGATAAATTTAAACAAAGAAACACATATGTTAAAAAATTTTTTTTTTATAGTTATGTAGGCATTCATTTTTTCAAGAAACATTTTCTAAACACCTACTTTGTGCCAAGCATCATTTTAGATTATCAGGATGTATCAGTTAAGAAAATTCCTGCCCGGAAGGAGCTAAAATTTTACTAGGTGGGGACAGACAATACACAATACATATAATAAAATAAAATATATAGTATGTCAGAAGTTTATGAATGCAGTGAAAATAAAAATGAAGATCGAGATTGTTGGATAGTATGGGGAAGAATATTTTTAACCTTCATCAATTGTATTGTATACCAAGAAACAGCTAATACCTAAAAATCATTAGTACAAGTACAATTTATTTCTTTCAAGTATTCATTGGCTTTTATAGTATAAAATTGTCTATTTTCCCTACATCTCTTAAATGTATTTGTAATTGGAATTAAAATATACAGCTAAAAAAGAAAGAAGGAGAAACATATGTTATCTTAAATCTATTGGCATCTATTTCATTCCAAAGGTGATGTCACGTAATTCAAATCAATAAAATTATGTTCTGACACTGTATGCTAAAAACAATACCTGTAATTACTCTGGGAAAAGCAGCTGCTGCTTTAAAACAGCTGTTGAACTATTGTGGAACCAATTTATTTCCATTGATGCCTTAACTATGATAGGCTCAATAACATTCCAATGTATTATACAACCATGTTTATTTTGTAGGTGACTGTTGCTTTAATTGCAGAAGTACATTTTGTTTTACAAGTCTCTAGTGACTCCACTCTTACAGGAAAACTGGTGGTTAGCAACATCCAGAAGATGTTGGTCACTAATGCAATAATTGAAGCACTATGCATATTCTCCATATCTCTGCAAAACTGCATTTGTTTCACACTTAGAATTTAAGAAACATTAATGGAATGCCTACTAAATTTCAGGATTCTTATAAGAATATGATGTTGAACAAATTAGGCTTCCCATCCTCAAGGAACTGTCTCTTAGAAGGGTTTGCAAAATGCATAAATAGCTGTTTCAAAAGATGTCTGTAATTGAATATAAATACTAGATATTTTGAACTGTATTCTGAGCTGGCCATTGTTATTAAGCATTCTAGATGTCAGAAATGTCACTCTAAGCTTCTTGGGCCTATATTTTTTATTTGCTTAATTTTTCTATATCAAATCACACTTGCACGTTTGAAATTTGCAATAGTGAATCAGGACACAGAAAGAGTATACTCATCTGTAGACCAGGCAGACAGGCAAGACACACCTTTGTAAAGGCCACCCTGTACAATAATGAAGAGTAAGGAAAAGAAGGGATTAGAAAAAGGAATGTGTTGGTAGCCTAGCAAGAACCAGGTCACCTATCAAAATAGAGGCTTCTAATCTTTTGTACCATGGACCTCACCTCAGAATAATGTTTTTAAATGCATGAAGTAAAATAAATAGCATTACAAAGAAAACCAAAGAAGTACAAATATCAAATTTGTATTGTCATGTAGTAATATATATATACTTCTTTTATAGCCCATTAAATCATAAGATGTAATAGTATATCTAATAACACCTATAATTTTAAAGTAGTGAGTGTAAATGATATTTTGAAGTATCTGCAACAACTGTGATGTGATATAAAAACATCTGTGATTTTTTTTCAATGATAATAGAGAAATTTATCAGCAATTTCAAGTGCATCATGGCAAATATTTGTAATTTATGCTAAATGCTCACTTACAAACATATTATAAATAAAGCATTTAATTTTCAATTTAATATTTTATACAATACACAAACTTCAAAGTGTATCTGTATTTTACTGTATTTATTATTTTATTTTATTGTGATAAGAAGACTTAACATGACATCTAACCTCCTAAATGTTTAAGTATACAGTACCTTATTGTTGACGGTAGGTACAACGTTGTAGAGCAGATCTTTAGAACTGCTTGACTGAAACTTTAAGACCCTTGATCGATAACTCCCCTTTTGCCTCTAGAAACTACCCTTCTATTCTTTGACTCTATAAATTTAATAATATTAGATACCTCATATAAGTTGAATTATGCAGTGTATTTTTGTCTACGACTGGCTTATTTCACTTAGCATAAAGTCCTCAAGGTCCATAGATGTTATTGCACATGGCAGGATGTCTTTCTTTCTTTTTTTTTTATTATTATTATACTTTAAGTTCTAGGGTACATGTGCATAACGTGCAGGTGTGTTACATATGTATACTTGTGCCATGTTGGTGTGCTTCACCCATCAACTTGTCAGCACCCATCAACTCGTCATTTACATCAGGCATAGCTCCCAATGGAAACCCTCCCCCCTCTCCCCTCCCCATGATAGGCCCCGGTGTGTGATATTCCCCTTCCCGAGTCCAAGTGATCTCATTGTTCAGTTCCCATCTATAAGTGAGAACATGCGGTGTTTGGTTTTGTGTTCTTGCGATAGTTTGCTGAGAATGATGGTTTCCAGCTGCATCCATGTCCCTACAAAGGACACAAACTCATCCGTTTTTATGGCTCCATAGTATTCCATGGTGTATATGTGCCACATTTTCTTAATCCAGTCTGTCACTGATGGACATTTGGGTTGATTCCAACTCTTCGCTATTGTGAATAGTGCTGCAATAAACATACATGTGCATGTGTCTTTATAGCAGCATGATTTATAATCCTTTGGGTATATACCCAGTAATGGGATGGCTGGGTCATATGGTACTTCTAGTTCTAGATCCTTGAGGAATCGCCATACTGTTTTCCATAATGGTTGAATTAGTTTACAGTCCCACCAACAATGTAAAAGTGTTCCTATTTCTCCATATCCTCTCCAGCACCTGTTGTTTCCTGATTTTTTAATGATCGCCATTCTAAATGGTGTGCGATGGTATCTCATTGTGGTTTTGATTTGCATTTCTCTGATGGCCAGTGACAACGAGCATTTTTTCATGTGTCTGTTGGCTGTATGAATGTCTTCTTTTGAGAAATGTCTGTTCATATCCTTTGCCCACTTTTTGATGGGGTTGTTTGTTTTTTTCTTGTAAATTTGTTTGAGTTCTTTGTAGGTTCTGGATATTAGCCCTTTGTCTGATGAGTAGATTGAAAACATTTTCTCCCATTCTGTAGGTTGCCTGTTCACTCTGATGGTAGTTTCTTTTGCAGTGCGGAGCTCTTTAGTTTAATTAGATCCCATTGGTCAATTTTGGTTTTTGTTGCCATTGCTTTTGGTGTTTTAGACATGAAGTCCTTGCCCATGCCTATGTCCTGAATGGTATTACCTAGGTTTTTTTCTAGGGTTTTTATGGTATTAGGTCTAACATGTAAGTCTCTAATCCATCTTGAATTAATTTTCATATAAGGAGTAAGGAAAGGATCCAGTTTCAGCTTCCTACTTATGGCTAGCCAATTTTCCCAGCACCATTTATTAAATAGGGAATCCTTTCCCCATTTCTTGTTTTTCTCAGGTTTGTCAAAGATCAGATGGCTGTAGATGTGTGGTATTATTTCTGAGGACTCTGTTCTGTTCCATTGGTCTATATCTCTGTTTTGGTACCAGTACCATGCTGTTTTAGTTACTGTAGCCTTGTAGTATAGTTTGAAGTCAGGTAGCGTGATGCCTCCAGCTTTGTTCTTTTGGCTTAGGATTGTCTTGGAATGCGGGCTTTTTTTTGGTTCCATATGAACTTTAAAGCAGTTTTTCTCCAATTCTGTGAAGAAACTCATTGGTAGCTTGATGGGGATGGCATTGAATCTATAAATTACCTTGGGCAGTATGGCCATTTTCACGATATTGATTCTTCCTATCCATGAGCATGGTATGTTCTTCCATTTGTTTGTGTCCTCTTTGATTTCACTGAGCAGTGGTTTGTAGTTCTCCTTGAAGAGGTCCTTTACATCCCTTGTAAGTTGGATTCCTAGGTATTTTATTCTCTTGGAAGCAATTGTGAATGGAAGTTCATGCCTGATTTGGCTCTCTGTTTGTCTGTTACTGGTGTATAAGAATGCTTGTGATTTTTGCACATTAATCTTGTATCCTGAGACATTGCTAAAGTTGCTTAACAGCTTAAGGAGATTTTGGGCTGAGACAATGGGATTTTCTAAATATACAATATGTTATCTGCAAACAGGGACAATTTGACTTCTTCTTTTCCTAATTGAATACCCTTTATTTCTTTCTCTTGCCTGATTGCCCTAGCCAGAACTTCCAACACTATGTTGAATAGGAGTGGTGAGAGAGGGCATCCCTGTCTTGTGCCAGTTTTCAAATGGAATGCTTCCAGTTTTTGCCCATTCAGTATGATATTGGCTGTGAGTTTGTCATAAATAGCTCTTATTATTTTGAGATACGTTCCATCAATACCGAATTTATTGAGCGTTTTTAGCACAAAAGGCTGTTGAATTTTGTCAAAGGCCTTTTCTGCATCTATTGAGATAATCATGTGGTTTTTGTCTTTGGTTCTGTTTATATGCTGGATTACGTTTATTGATTTGCGTATGTTGAACCAGCCTTGCATCCCAGGGATGAAGCCCACTTGATCATGGTGGATAAGCTTTTTGATGTGCTGCTGGATCTGGTTTGCCAGTATTTTATTGAGGATTTTTGCATCGATGTTCATCAGGGATATTGGTCTAAAATTCTCTTTTTTTGTTGTGTCTCTGCCAGGCTTTGGTATCAGGATGATGTTGGCCTCATAAAATGAGTTAGGGAGGATTCCCTCTTTTTCTATTGATTGGAATAGTTTCAGAAGGAATGGTACCAGCTCCTCCTTGTACCTCTGGTAGAATTCAGCTGTGAATCCATCTGGTCCTGAACTTTTTTTGGTTGGTAGGCTATTAATTGTTATAGCCCCTTTATCATTTTTTATTGCGTCTATTTGATTCTTCTCTCTTTTCTTCTTTATTAGTCTTGCTAGTGGTCTATCAATTTTGTTGATCTTTTCAGAAAACCAACTCCTGGATTCATTGATTTTTTGGAGGGTTTTTTGTGTCTCTATCTCCTTCAGTTCTGCTCTGATCTTAGTTATTTCTTGCCTTCTGCTAGCTTTCGAATGTGTTTGCTCTTGCTTCTCTAGTTCTTTTAATTGTGATGTTAGGGTGTCAATTTTAGATCTTTCCAGCTTTCTCTCGTGGGCATTTAGTGCTATAAATTTCCCTCTACGCACTGCTTTAGATGTTTCCCACAGATTCTGGTATGTTGCATCTTTGTTCTCATTGGTTTCAAAGAACATCTTTATTTCTGCCTTCATTTCGTTATGTACCCAGTAGTCATTCAGGAGCAGGTCATTCAGTTTCCATGTAGTTGAGCAGTTTTGATTGAGTTTCTTAGTCCTGAGTTCTAGTTTGATTGCACTGTGGTCTGAGAGACAGTTTGTTATAATTTCTGTTCTTGTACATTTGCTGAGGAGTGCTTTACTTCCGATTATGTGGTCAATTTTGGAATAAGTGTGATATGGTGCTGAGAAGAATGTATATTCTGTTGATTTGGGGTGGAGAGTTCTGTAGATGTCTATTAGGTCTGCTTGCTGCAGAGATGTGTTCAATTCCTGGATATCCTTGTTAACTTTCTGTCTCGTTGATCTGTCTAATGTTGACAGTGGGGTGTTGAAGTCTCCCATTATTATTGTATGGGAGTCTAAGTCTCTTTGTAAGTCTCTAAGGACTTGCTTTATGAATCTGGGTGCTCCTGTATTGGGTGCATATATATTTAGGATAGTTAGCTCTTCCTGTTGAATTGATCCCTTTACCATTATGTAATGGCCTTCTTTGTCTCTTTTGATCTTTGATGGTTTAAAGTCTGTTTTATGAGAGATTAGGATTGCAACCTCTGCTTTTTTTTGTTCTCCATTTGCTTGGTAGATCTTCCTCCATCCCTTTATTTTGAGCCTGTGTATGTCTCTGCATGTGAGATGGGTCTCCTGAATACATCAAATTGATGGGTCTTGACTCTTTATCCAGTTTGCCAGTCTGTGTCTTTTAATTGGAGCATTTAGTCCATTTACATTTAAGGTTAAGATTGTTATGTGTGAACTTGGTCCTGCCATTATGACATTAACTGGTTATTTTGCTCGTTAGCTGATGCAGTTTCCTCCTGGCCTCGATGGTCTTTACATTTTGGCATGTTTTTGCAATGGCTGGTACTGGTTGTTCCTTTCCATGTTTAGTCCTTCCTTCAGGGTCTCTTGTAAGGCAGGCCTGGTGGTGACAAAATCTCTAAGCATTTGCTTATCTGTAAAGGATTTTATTTCTCCTTCATTTATGAAACTTAGTTTGGCTGGATATGAAATTCTGGGTTTAAAATTCTTTTGTTTCAGAATGTTGAATATTGGCCCCCACTCTCTTCTGGCTTGTAGAGTTTCTGCCGAGAGATCTGCTGTTAGTCTGATGGGCTTCCCTTTGTGGGTAACCCGACCTTTCTCTCTGGCTGCCCTTAAGATTTTTCCCTTCATTTCAACTTTGGTGAATCTGGCAATTTTGTGTCTTGCAGTTGCTCTTCTCAAGGAGTATCTTTGTGGCGTTCTCTGTATTTCCTGAATTTGAATGTTGGCCTGCCCTACTAGGTTGGGGAAGTTCTCCTGGATGATATCCTGAAGAGTGTTTTCCAATTTGGTTCCATTTTCCCCCTCAGTTTCAGGCACCCCAATCAGATGTAGATTTGGTCTTTTTACATAATCCCATACTTCTTGCAGGCTTTGTTCATTTCTTTTTCTTCTTTTTTCTTTAGATTTCTCTTCTTGCTTCATTTCATTCATTTGATCCTTAATTGCTGATACTCTTTCTTCCAGTTGATCGAGTCGGTTACTGAAGCTTGTGCATTTGTCACGTATTTCTCGTGTCATGGTTTTCATCTCTGTCAGTTCGTTTATGGCCTTCTCTGCATTAATTATTCTAGTTATCAATTCTTCCACTCTTTTTTCAAGATTTTTAGTTTCTTTGCACTGAGTATGTAATTCCTCCTTTAGCTCTGAGAAGTTTGATGGACTGAAGACTTCTTCTCTCATCTCGTCAAAGTCATTCTCCATCCAGCTTTGATCCGTTGCTGGCGATGAGCTGCGTTCCTTTGCAGGGGGAGATGCACTCTTATTTTTTGAATTTCCAGTTTTTCTGCCCTGCTTTTTCCCCGTCTTTGTGGTTTTATCTGACTCTGGTCTTTGATGATGGTGACATACTGATGGGGTTTTGGTGTGGGTGTCCTTCCTGTTTGTTAGTTTTCCTTCTAACTGTCAGGACCCTCAGCTCTAAGTCTGTTGGAGATTACTTGAGGTCCACTCCAGACCCTGTTTGCCTGGGTATCAGCAGCAGAGGCTGCAGAAGATAGAATATTGCTGAACAGCGAGTGTACCTTTCTGATTCTTGATTTGGAAGCTTCCACTCAGGGGTGTACTCCACCGTATGAGGTGTGGGGTGTCAGTCTGCCCCTAGTGGAGGATGTCTCCCAGTTAGGCTATTCAGGGGTCAGGGACCCACTTGAGCAGGCAGTCTGTCCATTCTCAGATCTCCACCTCCATGTTGGGAGATCCACTGCTCTCTTCAAAGCTATCAGACAGAGTTGTTTCTGTCTGCAGAGGTTTCTGCTGCTTTTTTGTTGTTGTTGTTGTTGTTTAGCTGTGCCCTGTCCCCAGAGGTGGAGTCCACAGAGACAGGCAGGCCTCCTTGAGCTGCTGTGAGCTCCACCCAGTTGGAGCTTCCCAGCAGCTTTGTTTACCTACTTAAGCCTCAGCAATGGCGGGCGCCCCTCCCCCAGCCTCGCTGCTGCCTTGCCATTAGATCGCCAACTGCTGTGCTAGCAATGAGGGAGGCTCCGTGGGCATGCGACCCTCCCGGCCAGGTGTGGGATATAATCTCCTGGTGTGCCCATTTGCTAAGACCCTTGGTAAAGCACAGTATTGGGGTGGGAGTTACCCGATTTTCCAGGTGTTGTGTGTCTCAGTTCCTCTGGCTAGGAAAAGGGATTTCCTCCCCCCTTGTGCTTCCCAGGTGAGGCGATGCCTCACCCTGCTTCAGCTCTCGCTGGTCAGGCTGCAGCAGGTGACCAGCACGGATTGTCCGGCACTCCCTAGTGAGATGAACCCAGTACCTCAGTTGAAAATGCAGAAATCACCTGTCTTCTGTGTTGCTCTCGTGCTGGGAGCTGGAGACGAGCTGTTCCCATTTGGCCATCTTGCTCTTCCCCCTCCAACATCTGTGATTTCTATTGATGATAAAGTCACAGGTGCTCCTAAAGAGTGGTTTGTTGCCTTCATTCATAACTGAAAGAAGTGCCAAAGTTTATGTGCATAACATGTTATATTTTACTGATTATAAAACGTACTGTTCACATGCCTGCCCTCAGTCACTGGCCCATGGTACAGACCTAATTCTTAACAATGCTAGTGTCATTCATCAATCTAACTTCCCAGTGCCTCACAAAAGCAACATCTTATTAACCTCCCACATTTTACACAGAAGCATAAACCTCATTATGCCCTTCAGACTTCCCTGTCACCAGTATTACTGGGCTCTTGATAATGTGCACTTGAAGTTCTATTTACCCAAAATGTACCACCATTAACTGTCATTTTTGAAACCACAAAAATTATATAACACTAATCATTACTTTAGCTTTCCAGAAATACACTAAAAAATGTAGGTTACAGCACCAAGACAATTCTATTAAGACATACAATCCAGCTTAGATGGTTTGCAAAGTCAAGATATGAAGGAAGAATCCATTCGTTAACAACTGACAACAATAAAAATGCTTAAGCAATGGGAACTCCCTGAATTCTGTTATTCCGGGAATAGGCTGTCAAAGCTGGTGCTGAAAGATGAAAACTGTGTCAACAAAGGTAGAACATCTATTGGAATGCAGACAGACAGTCTGGTTTCATCCGAGCTCAAGTATCAAAAAGGTAAGACATGCTGTTTGATTTATGTGTTTGTGTGTGGAATCATGTGGCATTCAATTTCTAGAGTAGTTTCCTCTATGACACCTACAAGAAATATTTATTATATGACAAAGTAGGGTCATTCACTCACTGAAAAGAGAAGAACCAGACATATAATGTACACTTGAAACATCCTACATCCACTCAGAGTGTCAGCAACATGCAGATCACATGAACACAGCAGCTTAAATGTCAATAGTCCCTCTGCTGTGCAGAAAAGAGTGCCTTTGAAGGCAAAAATGAGAGGAGTGCATTTTAAGCAACTACAAAGAAATAGTGATTTTCACCAGACTAAAAAAAGAGGTGGGAGATATGGGAGGTCAGATGAGAAAAGGAGAGGAAGAGTCAGACTCACAGCACTTAGGGAAAGTGCTCTCAAGGAAAGGACAAACATGGTCACCCTATGTGCCCAAGGACGTGGGATCCTTGGCCATTGGGTTCTAGGCAACTCAAAGCTCCTTGTACCCCGTGCACCGCTCACAAACAAAAAGCTACAAAATTTCAAAACCCCATTATGACCTTGGAAAATGGGAACATCATCTTTCCCCATTTTCTACTAACTGTAAGATTCTCAGATTCTGGTAAGGGACGGAACTGAGACTAAATTTTTCTCTAATGAAAATAAAATCATAAATCATCTCATGTTCTTGTTTTATTTTAACAGGAAAAAAATTTTTGAAAACATGCCATATTTCTGCTTTCTTAAACTGTTTGATCAATTTAGGCAGTCATTTCAATGAAAATAAAATGTTAGAAGTCACACAATATGTGAGGGAAAAAAACCCCAAATATTAAAAAGATAACAAAGAATATACATAGTAAAGAGACTTTGGATAAACCTCAAATAACAGCCTCAAACTCATTACCTGATGAATTTTGATGCATGGCATAGACAGAATTCTTCTGGCCATAAATTATACTATTCGTCCATTTTTCATTTCAAACCTACACTTTTTCTGTGGCTGCTCATATTCATCCCCTAGTGTCTCAGAGCTGAAATAATTCTCTTCTGAGCAAAGTCTCCACTCAGATATATGTGCAGTTATTGTGTATCTCAAGATTTCTGAGTTGAAATTAATTTTTAATGTATGTGCAATTATGCGAATCATTAAGATTGTGAAAATATTATAAACAAAGTAAAACAAAATGAATGATGAAGTTATCAGCTCATTAACCTCGACAGGGACCAATGAACTCTGTCTTATTACCTAAGACCGAATCTCACAGAGCCCACATTCACGCTGGTTACTTAATAAACCATGAACAGAGACAGACACAAGGCATAGTCTCCAGTTATTGCAGTCCTTAGAATCTGCACCAGCATCCTGATCCAGGCAGCACTGGGGTAATTGACATCCTCCAGGAAAGGGAGTACCCAAGAATGTCACAGAGAGAGAAATTGGCACAACCCCAAAATACTTTGGTGTGTTTTAAACTCCAAATAGTAAAACAAAAAATGTAGAAAACATAAATATGGGATATTGCAAATTAGAAAAAAATAGGGAGAATTTTATTTTTATTGTAGAAGGAAAAATAGACATAATGGTTTCAATTCAGAATATAAAAATCACTACAGAGAATGTTAGGAATAAAAATTAGTGGCTTTTGGAGGACTGATGCTTATGGGAGATTATATACATATTTTTAAATGATTATGCCTCTCCTCATGAGAGAATTATACACCTCCATCCTATTGATATCAGCCTTTATGTGTCACACTTGGCCATTAAAATAAAAACAATGAGATATGCCACTTCCAAAGATGAGCTTTAAGTGTCATGTTCTCTTGTGCCCTGTCATGAGATTGGTATGACCCAGGTAGGAGCTACTTCTTCAGTCTGGATCCTGCAATGAAGCTGACACAGCACAGAGTCGGAGTTCATTCAGGATAAATAAGCAGTATAAGCAAGAAGCAAATTTTTGTTTTTGGAATCCCCCGAGATTTGTGAAGTTTTGCTATTGTAACATAACTTAGCCTATATATTTGGATTGGTGAGACTCCAAAGGCAAAAAGCAGGACCAGTGAACATCTTCTAGTACATATAAATGTACTCCAGTTACATACCATACAGTTACTTTTATCCTAGAATCCTAAGATAGACATGCTGCCTTCATCTTTGAGCCAAGGAGATAGTACCAGACCAGTATTGCAGGATACAACCCAAAGTCAATGGTTTCTGCATTGTTCAAGCATTCTGGAGCACGTAACTCTAAGTCTTGTATCTCATTAGCTTTGATAGCTCTAGAGAATAGACCATCTAGCACTTTACTTCTCCTGATACCAGGGATCCTGTAGGGTTTGTAAACAAGACTTTGCCCCTTTTGTGTTAATAAGGAGTAGGAAGAGGTTAGAAGAGGAAACTGTGGGGAGAAGAGAAGGTAGTGTGTAAAAATCCCAGTCCACATAGCCAGGCCCACAAGATGTATAACTTTATTTTCTGAAATAATGTGATTCTGTATTTGACCTGTATTTCTTGAGGTCTTTTATCATTAGGTCAAACTAAAGTTTCAAGAGTTGATGTAGGGGGCTTCCTAAAAAAACTGTAGAGGAGACGGTTCTAGGTCATCAGTCCACACAGATTGTCACTGAGATATTTACTGTCCCAGTTCTTAAAGTTCCCTTGACATTTGTGACTGGCAGGTGCTTCTGTGACACACCTGAGAAAGCCCTTCATGAGGCTGACTATAAACTACTTTGCCTAGCAATCTAGTAGCAGTTCCAGATCAAGGAGCCTGCTCTCCCTATAACTGCACACTGGGAATCAGACCTCTCTGCTTGCATAACATTCATCTTTCCTCAACTGGGCATCTCTAAAAGGAGGGGGAATTCTACTACCTTTGTGTTTGGGAACAAAATAGTTTTGTTTTTTTGTTTTGTCTTGTTTTGGATTTTTTGTTGTTGTTTTGTTTTGTTTTATAGCTGGCAATTTCTACCTTCCCTTAGGCTTAAATTTTCAAAGCAAATGCCAGGGAAAAAAATCATAGACTATTTCTGCTTTGTATGCAGCCACCACTCTACTCTGAAGTGGTAGGAAGAAACCAGACAACCTGACTGAATGGGAAGAAAAACAAACAGGCAAAGACAGGCAGGTAAATTTAAGTTAGCCTTTTGCCCCCACCCAATATTACAAAAGCATTGTGGTAAGGCAAAATTTCTGTGAGAGGCCCGTAAGATTCCATACTCTAATCATCAGACCTGTGAATGTGATATCACTGCAGGGTTATATTATGTGGCACCGTTTACCTTACAAAAAAAGAGATCATTCAAGTGGGCCTGATCTAATCACAGGAGACTTGAGAGGAAAAGACCCTTCTCTGACTGGTGGCAGAGACGAAGCTAGAAGAGGAAGTCTCAGATATGCATGAGTAGGGCTTGATGCACAGTTGCTCCTTTGAAATTGGAGGGGCTGCAAGGAGCTGAGGGCACACCCCTGACAGACAGACAGACAGCAAGGACACAGGGACTCAGACCCACAAACACCAGCAATTAAATGTGCAAACACTTGAATGGGCTTGAAAGCAGATTTTTCCTTAGAGCTTCCAGACAAGAGCCGACACCTTGTTTTTGACCTTGTAAGCCAAGAGCCCAAGTGAGCCCACCTGGGCTTCTGACCTAGAGAGCTGTGAACTAGTAAGTTTGTGTTATTTCAACCACCTTTGTGGTCATTTGTTACACAGCGACAGAAAACAATACAATCTTATTTCCCGTACCCAATTTCACTCCTGCAATAAGTTCACAAACTTCCTATGCGCTATTAATAATTCTTCAAGGACCATTTTTCCTTAAATTGTTTGGTTTACCAAGAGTGACTGCCTCCCTTATCCTTCTTAGAACATTAAAATGGTGTTCATTAAATGTATATAATGATTGTACTTTTTTCTTTTTTAAGCTTTCCACATGTGCTCACACACATTTTAGATCCTTGCTTGGGATGGATCTAAATAGCACAAAAATGGCAATTCAGTATCTTTAACCTAATAACTTATTTTGTCAAGGACAATCAGATTGTCTTCAATGTTGGGAAATATCCTAACACTATGCTTTGATCTCTGAAGATGTAATTTCCTTTAGCAATTAATAGAATTGAGATTATAAGAATAAAATATGAATTTTTGCCAATGACTGACTCTGCACGGTGACTGCCTCACAATTGTCCTTGGTTTTGAAAATTCAAGTTAGAAAATTAGTTATTTTCTTACTAGTTTAATTTTGCAAGTCAAAAAATCAAAAATTATGTGATATGCTTCAACTTTCAATTTAATTAAGGCCATTTTACATCATTTGGTTTTATGCTTTCATTTTCTTTGTTTTTATTAAATGACAAAGTGCAAGAATTTTTTGTTATTTCAAAACATATGAAAAAGCAAAAGTTTACTCTTGCTGTTTCTGGTTTTTAGCCAACAGAAAATGTAGAAAGGACAAAATAGCTGTCTCCATCTTAAGTCACCATTATACACTTAGAGTTCTTAAGCGCCCCTTCAGACAAGATTTTCTGCTTTCACCTCCTAAAAAAGGCTGGCATTTGGAAGGAAGCACCTCATTCAAGGAAGTTTGAAAAGCTCCAAAACTTGTATTCTGTAACTCAGGAATATATGAAAGCCCTAATGTGCTGTGAAAATGCTTTTTGATTCTTGAAATGTTGCTTCTCTGTAATTCTAAGTCCCTTATGTCAGTTTGTCAGCAATAAAAACATCATTAGGTTGTGGTCCCTGAAGTTTTGATCGTTAAAAAAATTGTCTTCAACACTCAAAGTTCAGGCAGTGTTTCATTACACAATTTCACATCTGGGCACTAGCTTGTATTATCTGAAGGCAGCTGTAATTCTCATTACTAGAGGACTAGAAATGAATTGGTTAATATACAATAAAACATAGTGGAGTAAGAGTTTGACTATGTCATTTATGGTTAACAAGGCCAGCCCCATTCTCTGATCAGATTATCAAAGTACATTTTAAAAATTACTGCCTATGCCCCTCTTTCTATAAGAGTTTGCGACCAAAATTTACATGTCAATACTCTCTCAGGGATTTCAATACTTGGGAAACATGAATAAAAAGAAGAGGTCTGAGGCAAAAAAGGAGGGAGAGCAAATAATGAGGAGAGTGTTATTAAACCAGTCTCAACTTTCCACAGAATGCAGTTGAGTGTTCGATCTCATAAGATGTCTCATGAAGGAAGATGTCTTCAGGAAGGAAGTATGAAGGGCTGTTTCTTCCAACAGTCCACTGGGACATCTGCAGCCTTGTATGTTCCATAGTGTACCAAATACCCCCCAACTTCCAGGTTACACCAGAAAGACCAATATGGCAGTCTCTAGAATGCCAGATCCCAAGACAGCAACAGCAGCATCGGTAGTGCTTATGGAAGACCTGCAAGCAGGGCAAGTAGGGGGCAGATGCAAATTCAGATACTTCCACCATCCCACCAGCTGCGACCTGGACTCAGCCTATTAAGCCACTGCACATGAGCACTTGGAAGAGCCCAGGACAATCTGTGCCTCAGCAGCAACTGTGAAGACCTAGAGAAAGAGCTAAGAAGCTCTGAGCACGATGCTTGAGAAAAGATGTCAAGTCATGCCCATGAGCAACACGAGGACTTCAGAACAGCTGCCTCCAATAAAAGGTAATAATGGAAACCCATTAGACTGCCCTTAATAAAGATTGAAACCAACCCCATTAAAGTCTATGAAAATGCATTTGGCTCCAGGAGGTATCTCTGGAGACTCATCTATGACATCAAGCAGAAAATCTTGGCCAAGCAAACCCAGAGATTCATTTAAACTGATCCAACACAGTCTACCCTTTGTGCCATTCAGATTTCCTTACATCCTTTTGTGAGAAAAAAAAAAAATCTTACTTTTCTCTTAGACAGCAGTCACTTCTCAGGGGTAGCTAATTGTAGTCACCAAAAACAGACTTAAGGATGGTTAGGAAACTAAGCCTTCATCCCCTCTACTCAGTGGGAATGGTCCTAACCTTGTCATTGAAATTCATTAGTTTCCTCCTCCACTGGCCATCTATAATTCCCTCACCTTTAGCCAGCATTTTATCTTGTCTGGGTTGTATGTCTAGTGAGAAGATACAGACCTTTATCACCAATTAGTCTGAGTCCTTCCTCAGTTGCCTTGTCCTTGTCAGACCATGATTGTTATAATCATCCACTTACAGTTATTACCAGGCATGGCAGCACCAAATACACAAAAATACACAGCCATAATCACAAAAATTTTCCTTCTTGCCTCTATTGCGTATCAGGAGGAACAGATAAGCAAAAAAGCAGTGGAAATCCACTGAAAAGACAAATTAATCATTTGTCTAATGACCACCATCATCGCCACCAACAATAATAGCAGCAGCAGCAAGATTGCCTTTCTAAAATTAAGAAAGCCTAAGATATCCAATCCAGAGGCTCAATGGACTTCAAAAATCAAACACATATAACTGATTAACCATGAGCATTTTCGTTATTAAAAATCTGCAGGCCAAGGCCAGGCGCGGTAGCTCATGCCTGTAATCCCAGCACTTTGGGAGGCTGAGGCAGGTGGATCATGAGGTTAGGTGTTTGAGACTAGCCTGACCAACATGGTGATACCCTATCTCTACTAAAAATACAAAAAAATCAGCTGGGTGTGGTGGTGAGTGCTTGTAGTCCCAGCTACTCAGGAGGCTGAGGCAGAGAATCACTTGAACCCAGGAGGCGAAGGTCGCAGTGAGCCAAGATTGTGCCACTGCACTCCAGCCTGGTGACAGAGTGAGACTCTGTCTCTAAATAAACCAACAAACAAATAAATAAATAAATAAAGTTAAAAAAAGATATAGCCTATTTATAGAAGGAAATCAAGAGGATTGATTTTTTTACCCAGGATATCAAGAGGCAAGACCTACTTGCTATTACCAAAAAACAAACAACTAAAAATCTCTGCAGCGAATTCAAGTCATACCTGCTATTACAACAAATTCTGTAGTAAGGTAAGGATTGCGCTTAGCACATCTGGACACAGGAAATAATGGCTAGCTCTATAGAAATCCAGATTCTTTCCATGTAAACCATTATGTACAGTGAGAATGCACTTTGCTTATTTTTATTATTTGCATTTCATCAAATAGTGGAACATAGTTATATTTTTGCTAATAAACCTACAGAATGCCCAGTAGCTCCCTTGGAAACAGTTAAATTGGATGTTGATATAATGATGGGTATAGATTGTATAAAAGTAAAAAATGCACAGAGGGTAAGGGAAAAATAAAAATGTGTTTCAGCAAACGAAGAAAAATTGTTTAGAAATAGTTAAGAACCATTGTACTAGTATCCAGGGCCCTTTTTTAGAATTCTAATCTGAAACCCAACATGTCTGCTTTTCTTCTTTGACTAAGAAGTGAATGCTTCCATCTTTGACATTGTTCCAACAAACTTCCATCCAACAACTCAACGTTTAAGGAGTCACAGTTTTCTGGTCCACATGGGGTTTTGTTTTTGTTTTGTTTTTAATTTTTTTTTACCATTTCATCTATGTCAAATTTACACAAAACATCTAGAAAATCCAAAATCATTTCAGAAAAATAATCTCAAAGGTAACCATTGCCAAACACAACATGCTGCAGCTTTTCCCCATGCACAAATTTTATTTGTGATGAGAGTGCATGATAGACCATTAGAGAAGAAAAAAAAAATAACTGGAACGGTTAAAACAACTATACAGTGTAATGGTTTCATCATCATCATTTCACTAACTCACATCTGTGACTATTTTGAATCTGCCACTAGTTAAATAGGGGAATCATAGGAAATCAAACATCCGGACCAAAATCATGGCTGAGGTGCTCATCACAAACATTATCTACCTCTCACATTTTCTTTTCACTTGATGAGGCTTCAAGAGGAATACTTTTCCTCCTTAAAAAATTCTGAAACAAGGAGATTATTCCCATAAATATCTATGTTATCCATTTCCTTCTATAATAAGGTATAATAATACAAATAAATTTGTCAAATTAGTTCTGTTAAAATATTTTTCCTCTGATAATTTAGAAAATGAATCTAATTTCACAACTACCTCTAGGGACAACATTGAGCTTTTTTCATATTTGTAATTTCTTTAGCTATAATCACTATAATTTTTAAGGTGGTTTTTCACAGGTCATTTCTTTGGTAGCCTGATGATATGAATATCTTAGAGTAGCCTCCTTAACACTTCTGAAACCATCTTTAGCTAGCACCAACAATTTAAAATGTCCCTAAGGTCTATATCAATGTTCAAGAATAACACACAAAAGAAATATTGAACTGTGTTCAATGTAAAACAAAAAAATCAAGCCAAGGTTTCTTATTTTGTACTCTAAAATGATTCCGAAATGGAGGAGAGCTCGAAACATGTCATTGTGAGGAAAGGGACCCTACAGAATTCCTATCCCCGGGGCAAATCAGTCAATATAATTACAAAGTATCATCATACTCAAAAAACAGTCTAGTTCTTACCCTTTCTTCACTTTCATACAAAGGGGTAATTGTAACCTCTGCTACCAGTTATCTTCAATAAGACTTTTCAAGGTATGGATTTCATCTGCATTGTTTTAGCTAAATGTTAGATTTTATATATTCACTGAAAATACATGGGATGCCTAAGTCCCGGCATTGTATTGGATATACCATTCAATACAAGTAGACTAGTCATTAGCTTAGTTGCATACAAAAGAACCAAACGCATCTAGAATTGTTTGTTGTGTCTTCCTCCTTGAAATGAAAAGAGTTGAAGGGCAACTAAAATACAGTACCTAACTTTATGGAGTTTACATTATAGCTGAGGAAATACAAGAGGACTGACTATACATAAAAAGTTAAGCTGCAATGTCATCCAATGAGAAAGGAGAGGTTTTATCTGTGTTATGTTTCAGATTTCTGTTAACACTGAATTTCAACAATAATTGCACAGTCATTTATATTTGTCTGTGAATCACAAAATAAATATTTAGAAGGAATAGACAGATAATGTAAATATGTCTGTTACCTTTTAGATGTTACCTTTGGTTTCTACTCAAAGTTTTAAGGATTTTTTTTTTTTTTTTTTTTTTTGCTTTGTTTTGTTTTTCCTGGAAATGTAAAATATCACTTCCTGATTTGGGTATGCCATATACCAGACCAGAGAAAATCAGATTTTCAAGGTTAGAGCAGGCAAACCACCAGGTTTGGATAATTGTATAACTTTATATTCTACAAGTAACCATAAAAATTCTAGTTAAACTTAAGCCTTTTGGAGTGATACAGCTTGGCTCTGTCTCCCCACTCAAATCGCATTTTGTCGCTCCCATAATTTCCCTGTGGAGCTGTGGGAAGAGGGCCACCATCCTTCAGACCCCAGAATGGTAGATCCAATGACAGGCACCATGCACCTGGAAAAACTGCAGACACTCAACATCAGCTTGTGAAGGGAGCTGGGAGGGAGGCTGTTCTCTGCAAAGCCACAGGGGTGGAGCTGCCCAAGACCATGGGAACCTACCTCTTGCATTACTGTGAGACATGGAGTCAAAGGAGATCTTTCTGGAACTTTAAGATGTGACTGCCCTGCTGGATTTTGGACTTGCAGGGGACCTGTAGCCCCTGTTTTGAACAATTTTTCCCATTTGGAATAGCTGTATTTACCCGATGCTTGTACCTTCATTTTGTCTAGGAAGTAACACTCTTGCTTTTGATTTTACAGGCTCGTAGGCAGAAGGGACTTGCCTTGTCTCTGTTGAGATTTTGGACTGTGGATTTCGGAGTTAATGACTTTGGAACACTGTTTGGGAGGCATGATTGGTTTTGAAATGTGAAGATATGAGATATGGGAGGGGTCGGGGCAGAATTATGTGATTTGGCTCTGTGTCCCCACCAAATTTCATCTTATAGTTTCCATAATTTCCATGTGTTGTGGGAGAGACCTGGTGAAAGATGAATGAATTATGGGGGTGGGTCTTTCCCATGCTGTTCTCATGATAGTGAATGGGTGTCACAAGATCTGATGGTTTTAAAGATGGATGTTGCCCTGCACAAGCTCTCTCTCTTTGTTGCTGCCATCCACGTAAGATGTTACTTGCTCCTCCTTTGCTCCTCCTTGCCTTCTACCATGATTGTGAGGCCTTCCAGACCATGTGGAATTGTGTATCCAAGGAAGCCTCTGTCTTTTGTAAATTTCCCAGTTTTAGGTATGTTTTTATCTGCAGCATGAAAACAGACTAATACATGGGAGATGCAAGAGGTAAATATTATTTACTTCAGTTTCTACTGGGATTTTTATACTATTGTCTAGCATACAATAAAACCTTACAAGAAATATCAAAGCATGAAAACATTACCCCAAATCATGGGTAAAAAAAAAATCAGTAGAGGCATATTCAGAGAAAACCCAGATATTGAAATTAGCAGACAAGAACTTTAAAATAAGCATTATGAATATGTTAAATATGCTAATGTAGAAGAGAAAAAACAACATGTGTGTACAGATGGGACATTTCAGCAGAAAAATGGAAACTGCAAGGATGAACCAGAATAAACTTCTAGATGTGAAAATTATGATATTAAAAAGAAGTAATACTTCAACTAGGCTTAAGAGCAAAAGAGAGGATTGGTGACCTCAAAGACAGGTTAATAGAAATTATCCAAATAATAATATAAAAAGAAATAAGAATAGAAAAAAAAACTGAACAAAGCTTCTGATATTGTTAGGATGATATCAAATGATATAACAACTGTAATTAGAGTCTCAGGATGAGAAAGAGAGAATAAATAATACCAATCCTACACAAACTCCTTTATAAAATAGAAAGCATTTTCCTACTCATTTTATAAAGCCAGAATAACCCTACTATCAAAACTTGATACATACATTGCAAGAAAATAACAGAGCAATATGCCTATCATTAAAGGTGGGAAATGTCTTTAAAAATATTAGCAAATTAAACAACAATGTATAAAAAAGGATAGCACACAATAAAAGAAAATTTGACTAAATTTAAAACCTATCTGATAATTTTTATAAAAAATACTGTAAGCAAACCAGAAATGGAAGAAGTCTCCTGAGCCTGACAAAAGGCACCTAATGCTAGCATCATACTTAAGGCTGAAAGATGAAATGATTCTCCCCTAAGATCAGGAATCAAGCAAGAATGTCCACTATCATCACTTCTATTCAACTTTGTACTGAGTGTTCTAGATAGTAAATGAGGGGGTAAATGAAATAAAAGCCATCGTATTGGAAAGGGAAAAGTAAAACTTTTTTATTCGTGGATAACGTGATTGTATACACAGAAAATCCTCAGGAGTTTTCTGAATTAATAGTGAACTTAGAATGTTCTCAAAAAGTCAATTGTATTTGTATATATTAGCAAAAAATAATAGAAAGTTAAAACTTTTAAAACAATGTAATTACAATATTACCAGAAAATATCAAATTTCTAGGGAAAAAATTAACAAGAGATGTGAAAGACTTCCAGAAAAAAGCTACTTTGAGATTTCTCATAAACATAAAAGTTAAAGCCATAAGCTTCTGGGAAAAAGAAAAAGAAAATATTTTTATGATCTTGGTGAAAGTACAGATAGACAGAATGTAAAAATCACTAATCATAAAATTAAGAATATAATCAGGCTTCATAAAACTAGAAAATTCTGCTTATCAGAAAACTAGTAATAAAATAAGCATACTACAGGCTAGAGAAAATATTTGAAATATTTGACAACATAATTCCCAGAATATATTTTTAACATTTTATGAATCAATAAAAAGACCAAAACCTAATTTAAATGACTAAAATATTTGAACAAATACTTAGAGAAGAAGATAGAAGAATCTCCAATAAGCACCTGAAAAGGTACTCTAAGAAAATACCATTTAAAGCCACAAAGAGATACCATTTCACAAGATCAATGGCTAAACTACTGGATAATACTAAATGCTGACAAGAATATGGCACAATTGGAACTTTCATAGAGATAGCACAATGACTGAAAACACCATATGACCCAGCAATGTCAGTTCTAGATTTTTATCCCCAAAAATAAAAAAATGCCCATTTTTAAAAACTTGTAGAAGAATGATCATTGGAGTCTTATTTGTCAGAATTAAAAATTAGAAATAACTCAAAGGTCTATTGACATTAGCATCGATTAATTGATTGTGGTAGATATACTACTCAATAATGAAAAGGAATGAACCATTAATACATGCAACAACATGAGTTAGTCTTGAAACACTGTGTTAGACAAAAGGAGCCAGGTCCAAATGATCACAGATTAAATTATTTCATTTTTACACTGTGCAAGAACAAGAAAAACTAACCTGTGATTATTGAAATCAGACACTAGTTCTTCTGGGGGTTGGGAATTTGACTAGAAAACATCATGAAGGAATTTTATGGGTGACAAATTGTTCTATACCTTGAGTGAGATTACATAGGTATATAGAATTGTCAAAAACTCGTCAAATTGTACGCTTAAGATCTGTGCATCTTACTAATGTATATGATACGTCAATAAGAGAAACAAAGGATGAGAAACGTATTTTTTAAAAAAAACAGTGTTAGGAAAGATTAATTTATCTGAAAGCGTGCCAGATACAGGACAATAATTATTCTGTAAGGTTTAACAAATGGTTACCATATGTATGCAAAACACTCATGGAGAGGCAAAAAGTAAAACAGTCGCTAAGATTAAGAAATTTAAAATATAATGGAAGTTCACAACTAGCACCCTGCCATGTTTGTATGTCCATGAAAGATCCTCTTCAATTAAAAATACTACCAGTTGAACAGGAAAAGTAGTGGGAACAATACTCATTAGGTGAATCTTGAGTCAAGAGGAGGCCAAAGTCAGGCAGGCATCGGTCACAGCCTGGGAGAAGAGAGAGTCAGTCAGTCAGTCCAGAAGAAATACTCTTCAACTTAAGGGTATTGCATGAAGGCTCCAGATAAGGAGGCAGATTCCTGGCC
Source organism: Macaca thibetana thibetana (assembly GCF_024542745.1). NCBI lineage: Eukaryota > Metazoa > Chordata > Mammalia > Primates > Cercopithecidae > Macaca > Macaca thibetana. Next base: position 58,622,964 of record NC_065584.1, on the reverse strand, counting down.
AGTGTGTGGAAGAGAATTGGAGTATTCAGAGCAGAGTGAGAACAGAGAAGCACCTATTCAGCTTTTACAGAAGAGATCCTGCCATTTGTGACAACTTGGATAAACCTAGGTGGCATTATCCTAAGTGAAATAAGCCAGACACAGAAGGGAAAATACTGCATGATTTCATTTATATATGCAATTAAAAAATCAAATACGTAGAAATAGAGTAAAATGGTGATTATCAGGTGGGGGGAATAGGAAGATGTAAATTGAAAGGTACAAAGTCGCAAATATGTGACATGAATAAGTCTAGAGTTATAATGTACAGTATAAGGATGGACTATTGTTAACAATATAATAATAATACATTATGCACTGGTAATTTGTCAGGAGAATAGATTTTAGGTACAACTACCAACCAAAAAAAAAAGTAATTACAAAAGATGATGGATATGTTATCAATAATTTACTTGACTATAATAATCACTTCCCTGTGCATACACAGATCAAGATAAGTATATCAAAACATCATGCTGTACACCTTAAATATATACAATAAAAAAACTTTTTTTTAAAGGAAATAGAGAAAAAACAAAAGAGGAGAAGTTTTCTTGTCAGAAAGATGGTACCTCCTGGTGAGCTGCGGTCTGCTTTGTCAGAGCCTACATACACGCCTGGTTTTGCTCAGTTCTTAACATCCAGAGGGCCAAGACCTCAGCTGCATCTCCAAACTCCTTACCAGCAAGACTGGCCATTTGGAATTTCAAGGCCTTCTCTGGCCATCACCTCTATTTTCCTCCATATTTCTTTGTTCCAGGTGTCTGTTTTCTCAGTGTTCTTCCTGACTCCAAACTTTCATTACAACTTTCTGGATTCCTCTGCAGTTCTCTGGCCTTGCCTGCCATCTCTCTGATAGTCAGCTCCCTCCACAGAGACAGGGCTTTTCCACACAGGTGTTGCCGTCCTTTTCGCTCTCTCTTTTTTTTGGGGGGGGGGGGCGGGCGTGGAACGGAGTCTTGCTCTGTCACCCAGGCTGAAGTGCAGTGGCGCGAACTCACTGCAAGCTCCGCCTCCTGGGTTCAAGCCATTCTCCTACCTCAACCTTCAGAGAAACTGGGACTACAGGCACCCGCCATCGCGCCCTGCTAATTTTTATTTTTAGTACAGACGGGGTTTCACCGAGTTAGCCAGGATGGTCTCGATCTCCTGACCTCGTGATCCACCTGCCCCGGCCTCCCAAAGTGCTGGGATTACAGGCTGAGCCACTGCACCCAGCCCATCCTTCTCTCTCGACCACTCCTCCGCCTCTCCTGACAACTGGAAATAGTCAGTCTGCGTTAGTCTGCTCTCAGCTACAGCAGGCCTGTTTAAATATTCTAGGCTGTCTTCAAGCTAAACAACTCTGTATTTATCAAAAAATTTTTCAATCGCAGTTTTGGCTTTTAACTGAGTTTGCCAAACTCATTTTTCTGAGTTTATCAGAAAAATATATGCCTACACTTATTCACTAGAGTTGAAAAAATTGACAATTACAGTCTGGTGCTATTTTTATCCTTTCTTTCCCTCGGTTTCTATTTTCAAATATTCTCCTTATTTACCATCTTTACTTGAAGAGTGAAATGGCACTAATTGGATACATGGCAGTGAATTTCCTGAGAGGCTCAGCAACCTTAGTAGGCGACAGGTCTTCCAGTGCTAGGGACGAACCTCAGCAGTAAGAGAGGTTTCCTCAGAAGAAACCTTCACCCAGTCAGCCTTCAGCGAACCTCAGATGAGCCTAGGAGTACACCTTAAATTTCCTAACTATGCCAGGAGCAAAGCATTACTATTCTGCATGCTTAGTAGCAGCCACTGACTGCATTTTCTGTATGTTCTACAGACTAAAAGTCTCCAGGTTGCATGCAGATGCCCTCACAGTGGTGTGTGACATGACCCAGCCCTCTCCAGCTTTAAGCTCTTCCTCAATGCAAGATTTACCTTGTCTCAGCAACCACCAGGAAGCTTTTCTTTGGCCATCCTATTTCACAGAAAACAGAACTGCTTGTTGCCAATTTTATTTCTTAACAGAGTTCTTCTCCCTCCCAACTTATAAAAAGAGCACTAAGTCTTCTAATTATACTATTCAAGGGAAAAGATTGAGAATTAAAAGGAAGTGGGAAAGGAAAAAAGGCTTTAAAAAAGGACTTAGGATACACACAGCTTTAAAAAGAGGATGGTAGGCCTCCTTGAGACAGCCAGGTGGGAAGGGCTCCCTGGCAGAACCCTCTAAAGCCTGCGCATTGGTGGAATGTGCACTGGGGTGGAGCCTTGGGAAGTTCACGCTCTTTGCAGAAGGAGGAGCCTGGCCTCTCTCTCATGTTCCTGGGTATGGTGACTGGGATTCAATCTGCAAGGTGGGAAGCGTACTGGCAGGACCCTGGCTTTGCAGAGTCCCTGTTTCCCTTTTGTTCCTGGGCCATAAAAAGAAGGATATATCTCATTTTTCTCATGTTCCCAATATATCTCATTTTTCTCACCCTTCAAATTGTCTGCGAGCCTAATTTTGGTGGTTGTATGACAAGGACCCCATCTTTAGCTGAACTAAGGAAAAGTCCTACAACATCCTTGCAAGACATACTTTTATTAACCTGTTAATGAAGTTGATATGAATCTAATCTATTAGATTTCTAATCTAATCAAATCTGCTTTCCTGGCAGAAAGTTGGGGTCTCACACTCTCCTCCAGATCTTTATTGAGGTTCCCAGAGGATGTAGGGTATCTGGACACTGAGGACAGCCCATCAGGTTCTTGAGTCATCTGACCAGGCAGTATCTGCTGAGGCTTATGTTTCAAGTCTCTATCATCTTTCTATGTATCTTCCCTAATCCCTTTGAAATAGCCTTCTCCGGTCCCATGGCTCTATCTACTAAATCTGTGCGTTGCTTTGATGTATAAAATATCTCCATTGAGGAGAAAGAGAAAAAGGTGAAGTTAAAGGAGAAAAAGCTGAAAAGTTGCCAGTTCTTACTGTCATCATGGGCCAGGTGTCAGAACATATGTTAACATAGAACTTGTCTAATTTGCAAACTGAATTGAATTAAAAAGACAGGAAAACTCTGCTACAAAGAGTAAAATTTCACGTGGGTCAGTTGGCTTTGTCCTTACACACTCAAGAATTAGAAATTCAAACAACTCAACAACAACAAAAGAAAAATAATCCCACTAAAAAATGGGCAAAGGACACAGACGGACATTTTTCAAAAGAAGACCTACAAATGGCCAACAATATGAAAAACTGCTTAACATCACTAATCATCAAAGAAATGCAAATGAAAACCACAATGAGATACCATCTTAACACTAGTCAGGTGGCTATTACTAAAAACTCAAAAAATCACAGATATTGGCAAGGATATGGCGAAAAAGGAAAGCTTACACACTGTCGGTGTGAATGTAAATTAGCACAACCTCTATGGGAAACAATATGGAGATTTCTCAAAGAACTAAATATAGAACTACCATTTGATCCAGCAATCCCACTACTGGGTAACTACTCAAAAGAAAAGAAATTGTTATATAAAAAAGATACTTATACTCATGTTTATCACAGCACCATTCCCAATAGCAAATATTTGGAATCAATCTAAGTGTCCATCAACAGATGATTACAGAAAACCATATATATTATGAGATATATATTATATATTATATGTCATATGAGATATATCTCATAATATATATGATATATATCATATATATTATATGTTACATATATTATGTATATTACATATACATATATTACATATATGTTATATATGATATAACATAAGAATGAGTGATTTGCTACATGATACAATGATATATATTTTATATATACATAAAGAAATGTGGTGTACATAAAAAGAATGAAATCATGTCTTTTGCAGCAACATATATGGAACTGGAGACCATTATGTTAAGTGAAATAACTCAGAAAGACAAATATCACATGTTTTTACTTATAAGCGGGAGCTAAATGTGTAGACATGGACATAGAGTGTGGACTGATAGACACTGGAGATTCAGAAGGGTGGGAGGGCATGAGGGATGACAAATTACTTTATGGATACAATGTATATTATTTGGGTGATGGTTACACTAAAAGCTCAGACTTCACCACTATTCAATATATCCATATAACAAAACTGCACTTATAAATATTAAATAATTGATTTTAAAAATTAAAACAACATGAGTGGGTCCAAACCTTGAAAACAATAAACAGGATAAGTAGTAAATCATGAAGACAGAGTTGCTGTGGATAGTAAACAAGAGAAAAGTGGAGAGAGAGAGGCAGAGCCCCCAAGAATCCTAGCAGGAAAAAAATATGCCCACTCTCCAGCAAGAGCAAATTGGCTCAAACCATGCACAGAAGATCGGTCCTCAAGCCTGGGATCCCTTCTAGAATGCTAAGCCCTGGTAATTTGTATGGGCTTTCCTCCTCTTCACTCTTACTAGCCGTGGTTAGAAATAAAATAAAAGCTACAGGGATGAAACATATCAGAATGAGTGATTTGCTGCATGATACAATGTTTTTGGAAGCATAGTAAGAAAGGCCATTGGTAGTTGCATCAAAATAATTCTGGTGCTTTTCACTCCCTAAACACTGTGAATGGGAGTTAAATACAGTAACACATATGTCATACTTATGAGACTTTAAAATAAGAATACACATACAACATCAGCTTGCTACAAAGCTTTGGCTACTTTTTTCCTGCAGGAGGCAAGAAATGGCCAGAGCTTCCTTCTGCCAATCATTGCCACCTCGTGTGACTATCATAAACCAGCTTTTCTAACACAACTGCATACACACACTTCCAGATAGCCCTGATAAAAGATTGCCAAAGGCTTAGAGGCTCTTGCTGACCATAGCTTAAATAATTACTTCTCTTTGTCCATTGACCATTGCAGAGTTTGATCCAATTACTGCGCAATTTCTGCCCTCATTCAGGAAATTGACAATGCCCATATAATCTCAGACTGAGAGGATATGGGTCTACTCTGCTCTGCAAAGGCCTAACAGGTCTTTAATTCCTTTTTTGGCAAACTATTTTCTGATTAAAAACTTTTGAATTTCTAGTTAAACACTCAGGAAGAATCTTCAGAGAAAAACTGTAATGTATCCAGTGTCATTACCGTTGGCCGCTGATCAGCTCATTGTCGGCAGAGTTCCTTTGGGCTCAGTTAGAAGCCTTTTTTTATTTTCTATACAAATGCTCAAGGCCTACATTTCCATACAGTTAATTTGCATTTTTATGGGGATGAACCCATTTTGTATGCCAGGGAGTCATCTGTGGATTTTGCACTGGATACTTTTTTAAAATGCATTTACCATTATGAAGGATAGATTGCTAGATACTGAAGTATAGAGGTTAGTACAAAATAGTTGAAAATGTGTTTCATCTAGACATAATAAACCGAAAAATAGTATATCTTTCTTTTTGAAAACCAAAATCTATGCAATTTCAGACAGAATATATATTTAAATATGTGTGTGGAGAACACACATACATAATTAGCTCTTTTATAAAAGAGTGAGTGACTGTAAAATTCAATAAAAAATAATGAAGTTATACTCTGTATAAAAAAAGATATACTAAACTCGCCAGAATTCTACAACTGCTGTAGAAACCTCCTAATTCAAGATATTTAAAATTAACAGAAAACATTGTAAGCAGAAATAACACTAATTAAAAACACTTATTAAATCAGCGTGGATTGTTTTCCAGAAGAAAGAGAGAAAAAGAATGGGAAAGGACTGTGGCTGACCTGAGGGAGCCAGAATCTATGTTTTCAGTGGGATTACAAAATGAATTGCAAGGAATACAAAGCCCTATCAAGTCAACGTAGGAATAGAAAGATAAATAAGACACAGTCCTTGCTCTGGGCTTATGAAAAAAAATGGAAATCACCATAAAGAATTGTCAATACCTTTTTTAGCTTTAGCTTATGTTTCTCATGGCTTCCGCTCCCGGCATAAAAATCTCAGACTAGTCGTGCCTTGCTATTCAAAAAGTGGCCTGTGGATCAGTAGCATAGGTGACACGTGGGAGCTTATTAAAACTGCAGAGTCTCAGGCCTCACCCCACACTACTGAATCAAAATCTACATTTTAACAAATTCCCAGGTGATTCTTACACACATTACAATCTGAGAAGCACTGGGTAGAGCTCTGTTTGCCAACATTTTTAATTCTGCCAAAGCTCTATTTAAAACCAATTGATTTCCTAATTATATCTCTTTGAAAAAACACTTTGATTATGCTCTTTCTTGTTCAAAACCCTTCAATGGTTTCCCAACTTTCTAACTGTAGCCCTCAGGGCACACTACAATCTGACCTGTACTTAGCTTTTCCATAGATGAAACACATGTGTACACACACACACTACATACAAACACACACTAGGAATCTGGTATCACCATCCCCATATACTCTTTGCATTCATTTTTACCGGGCATCTTTATTCATTTGATCCCCTCTCCCTCAAACAACGCTTCTTAATTTTGGCTTCCCATTAAAAAATATTAGGAAAGATTTTAAAATCCTGTTGCCCAGACGTCACCCCAGACCAAGTAAATCAAGTCACTAGAGGTGCAGCACACGCATTAGTGTTTTTATAGCTCCCTAGGGAGATTCCAATGTACAACCAAGGTTATGAACCAGTGGCCTAGAAAATCTTGCCCCCTCACCATTCACGTTCTGAAATCCTATCCATTCTTCAAGGCAGAGATCAAATGCCCCCAGTCATTCCAACATACTGAAATCTCTTCCTTATAACCCACAGACACCTTTTAGTCCATGTTTTCTTTTTGCAAACTGCAACATAGTGATGCTAATTTTATCTTTAAAGACTGTTAAATCTAAAGTTGCCACTGGATACCTAGGGAAAGAGCAGAGGCAAAAGATACTCCCATCTCCCACTGATGGCTAATTTGCATGATATGACAGAGTCCAGCAGGGAGTGGGGCTCTGAAGAACACATAAAATATGACAACTGAAAAGAGAAAAGGGAGAAAGAGGAGATGGGGAGCTAGAGGGCTCCTTCCAGATTCTGGTCTTCCTCCTACCTAGCTCAGTCATGGCAGCGTCACCAGATAACCCACTTGCCAGAGTCAAGAAGAAACCCTATTCCCCTCTCTCATCTTGTTTATTGTTCATCTCCCTCCACTAAAATATAAGGTCCAGAAAGCAGAGAGTATTGCTTTTTTATTCACTGATATAGTTTCCTATTGACTAGAGAAGTATGTGGCACAGAGAAAATGTGATAGTTAATTTAATATGTCAACTTGACTGGACCACAGGATGCCCAGACATTAGGCCAAATATTATTCTGGCTGTGTCTGTGAGGATGTTTCTGGATGAGATGAACCTTCTTGCCAGTAGACTGGGGAAAGCGCATTGCCCTTCCCAGCATGGGAAGGTCTCATCCATCTGTTGAAGGCCTGGATAAAATAAAAAGACTGAGTAAGGGGGAGTCCACTCTCTTTGCCTAACTGTCTTCAAGCTGGGACATCAGTCTTTTCCTGACTTTGGACTCAGATTTGGACTGGGACTCACACTCCCAGCTCTCCTGCTTTTCAGGCCTTCATACTTAGCCTGGAGCTGTACCATCAGGCCTCTTGGGTCTCCAGCTTGCTGACTACAGATACGTGACTTCTTAGCCTCCATAATCATGACGGTCAATTCCTTATAATAAATACTTTCTCTCCCTTTCTCTGTCTCCTCCTCTCCCTCTCTGTCTCTCCCTCTCTTGTTCCACGTTCCCCCTACCTGTCTATATAACTATATACAACTTACTGGTTATATTTTCCTGGAGAACACTAACACAGAAGAAGTTCAATGAATACTTGTTGAGCGAATGAATGATCTGATGAGCAATTCCTTCCTGTTCTTTAGTTCAGGCTTTCATTGTGTTCTACCTGAATAACTTTTCCTAGCTTAGACACACACACACACACACACACACACACACACACACACACACAATCGTTTATGCATTGATTCTCGGAAGAAATGGCCTTTTCAAGCCCTAAATGTGACCATGGTGACCACAATTTCTCTCCAGCTTAAAATTAAGTGCTCATCATCTGCCCTGAATATAGTTTAGTTTCTCAAGCACCCCACATAAAACCTTGAGAATTGAACCCCTACCACATATTTAGCCTCATCATCTACAGTTACCACCCTTCACTTTCCATTTCTGCACCAAAAGTTGCTTTCCTGGTGGTTTCTCTGATATCCAAGGGCCTCACTCATCTCTGCCCTTGCATACACGGTCCTCACTGCCTAGAATTACTTTCTGTCCTTTATCCACTTAGAAAACTACTTTCATCCTTTAAAACCAAGTTCAGTGACAGCTCCTCCAAAAGCCCTTGTTTCTTCCAAAATAGGATTTACTATTCCTCTCTTCTTGATATTAATCCCGTAGGTTTAAGTTCTCTTTAATTGCATTTTTTTTTTTTTTGAGACGGAGTCTGGCTTTGTCGCCCAGGCTGGAGCGCAGTGGCCTGATCTCGGCTCACTGCAACCTCCGCCTCCTGGGTTCACGGGATACTCCTGCCTCAGCCTCACAAGTAGCTGGGACTACAGGTGCCCGCCACCATGCCCAGCTAACTTTTTGTATTTTTAGTAGAGACGGGGTTTCACCATGTTAGCCAGGACGATCTCCTGACCTCGTGATCCGCCCGCCTGGGCCTCCCAAAGTGCTGGGATTACAGGCGTGAGCCACCACGCCCAGCCTAATTCTTTTTTATACTTTTATTGGTTGTGTAATTAGGATGCTTTGAGCTACAAAAACCAGAATGCCTACGAGTAGTTTTTAAATGAAAGCCATTTAATTACCTCACATATTAAGAGTTCGGACCATTCTAGGCCACGTGCCCTAGATAAACTAAGCCATGATGGATCCAGGCTTCATTACCATCCTCAGTACGTCTGTGATGCTCCTCTTTAGAGCTGCAAAATGGCCTCTATGGCTCCAGGCATCCTCACTTCACAGGATGGGGTCCTAAGCAAGAAGTAAGGAATTGGGGCAAAAGGACTTTATTTTTCATCAGGTAAAAAATTAGCTTCAGAATACCAACACAGACTTTCAGGTATTCTTGGCCAAAATTGGTCATATGCCTGTTTCATAACCGATCCCTGGCAAAGAGACACAGGACACCAATATATACACCAATCATAACTCATCACCTAGGCCTGGAAAAATTGTCACAATAACAAAACCGAGATCCTATCAACTGAAGAAAAGAGAGTGACCACAGGATGAGTAACCAACATTGGCACCACATTGGTCTATATGTCTTTCTCCCCAGTGAGATGCGGTAGGTTTGAGAGCAAGGTCCATATCATTTCACCTTCTAGCCTAAGTCTACGGGACAATGCCTAGCATTGAATGTATGGAATTGAATTCTGAAGCTCATCTAGAAATACAACCCTAGTTAAAATAATTACATAAGCAGCCTGAGGAGGGAAAAAAAGCCAAATTTCCCTTTGGCTTTGTTTTCCCATTCATCAAGTAGAGGTAATACCTCTTCACTCCCTAAAATTCACATTAAAAATTTTAGGCTAGATCCAGGCATTGTTTAGATACATAAGAAAACAAAGCATGAAAATACACATTAAAAATCTAAATACCTATTTTCATGAGCAACAAGGAATTGTTGTCAAATGATGAAGATGTCGATATTTATGGGGCACTTGCCTCTGAGAGGCAAACTTTACATACTAGGTTAGCTTACAGGGCTGCTGTAACTAAGTACCACACATTGGGTGACTTAAATAATAGAAATGTATTGTTTCACTGTTCTGGAGGCTACAGGTTCAAAATCAAGGTACCAACGGAGTTAGTTCCCTCTGAGGGCTGTGAGGGAAAGGCCTCTTCTAGGCCTCTCTTCTTGGCTTGTAGGTGGCCATCTTCTCCCTGTGTCGCTTCACATCAGCTTCCCTCGGTGCACGTCTCTGTGTCCAGTGTCTCCTTTGCATAAGGACACCAGTTGTATTGGATTAAGGCCCAACCTAATGACGTCATCCTAACTTGATTACCTCTGTAAAGACCCTATCTCCAAATATGATCACATTCTGAGGGTTAATTTGAAATTTAACGTATGAAATTTAGGGAGACACAATTCAGCCCATAACATATGCGTTATCCTCCCAGTCATCTTCTGCAGTAGGTGCTGTCATCAGCCTCATTTCAGAGAGAAAGGCAGTGTGAATTGGTGAGGCCAAGTCAGTTTTCCAAGGACACTAGGGACTGGTGTCCAGTCTGATTATAGTTTATGAACTAACTATAATTTAGGATGGCAGGATTATTTATAAAATATAGACACTAACCTTGAAATACTTGATAACGTCACCTAACATATTCATTTTAATTACATTTTGAAGACATTATAACCAGGAAATATAAAACTGAAGTAGATAGTTTCCTTGGTGATTATTGAATCCAATCCTTTTTCACACCTCTGGAAACTGAGGACCAGATATGGGAATGTACTACTTAAAGTCACATAGCCTGTTCAGGGAAAGACAACCAGAACGCAGGTGTCGGCCCAGGGTGTTTTCTACACTGTGCCTCTGACTCTCGAAGTACGAAGCAGACCACTGTTAAAGGAGGCTCACTGGCTTGAGAGTTCAGAGACTCCGGAGCTTTTGCTAACTTTGCTACTGAGTACATGGAACTGATTACTTATACTGTCATTCATCTAACGAATATTTCTGTGAATCTGTCATCTCTAAAGGAGGTATGTCCCAGTTAAAAACATGGGCCTTGGGATCCTACCATTCTGATCCTGATTCTGTCATTTACTAAATGACCTTGGAAAATGGACCAAACCTCCAGCTGTTCTAACTCCTCATCTGTTCAATGGAGATGATCACAGCACTTGACTCGCAGGATCATAATGAGAATTAAATGAGTTAATACATGTAAAGGACTTAATAAGGAGCCTGGCATACGGTCACATTCAGCACATGTTAGCTCTTAGCTCTTACTCTGTGCTAGGAACTGTGCTAGGCACTGGAGATCTAGATGTTAAAGACAAACAGAGGGGAACACAAACCAATACATAGAAATTGCAATAGACATTAAAAGCATAATATTAGGCATACTGTGACAGAGTCCATTACCCAGTTTGGAATAAACTGGTATATCACATCACACTCTCGGTTAATTTGGTGGGAAAAGTATCTCTGGTTAAAAATTTGTTATATTTCTATTAATTCTGAAGGTCAGGGAAAGCTGCTCAAAGTGGTTGAGCTACTTTCACAACCTTAGGTGAGCTACTTAGTCACCTAAGCTGTGTCTAGAAGTTAGGGAAAAAAAAAAAAAAGGAACATTCCAGATGCAGGAAAGGGAAATCATCAAGGACAGGCAAGGATTTCACTAAGGCCAGATTTTAAGTACTCTCGGGGGTGGCAGATAAGGGGAGGAGTGTTGAAAGATGAGGGCGGAGAAGCCAAGCCAATCCAGAAAATGAAAGGCTGGGCCAAGATCTTGGGGATTTATCCTGAAAAAAAAAAAAAAGAAAGAAAGAAAGAAAGAAAAGAAAGGAGAACCTGTAAAGAATTTTAAGCAGAAAAGTAAAACAATCATGTTGCACTTAAACATCTATTTCCCACACTCTCCATTTCTGTAAAATGACCTAGCCGAACAAAATATTTTAGATTTTAGATGTTAGTGGGATTTGTCTTTTCTAGTTCCAAAATTGCCTTTACTTTGTAACAAATCTCTGTAGATCTTAATTCAAAGCAACTTTGGGTTTATTTGGAGATAATGCAAGTAGAATGGTTGGTGGTACATTCTATGACAATCTGTTAGCAGGAAAGCTTAATGTGGAAAAGAAAACCCATTTTAATACTAGACACTCAAATTGAAAACTACTGTCCTAATTTTGAAGCATGGCCTGAGCCATAAACAACGTTACAGATCATCGGCAATAGCTATAGCCATGTGCCTCTGAAAATGAAGTGGTACCAACAACACTTGTACAAAACAGTAATGAGTAAAGGTTGGTGCATAATTAATAAAATCTTGTTTTGCAACAGAATTTGAAAAGCCAGGATAAGCATTTCAGAGTATGAAAAGTCAAAGACTAATGATTTGTAGAATGATTAGTATACCTTAAACCTTAAACTAGTTCTCCCAGTGCATGAGTGATAGCCCATCCATTAGTGTTTGCGTAGCTACAAATCTTTGAAAGGAGGACCTGTCTGAATATGAAATATGTCCCTGTTGGGGAAAAAATACTAAAGGCTGGAATGAACGCTGTAGCAAACTGACAGTTTGATTCTTTGAGGTATTTTTTAATCTTTTAAATACACATTCTGAAACATCAATCTAGCAGCAACTTCTCTAATTTATTTCAGCACCACTTGAACAATGGCCAACTTACGTATTTTTCCTAGTGCAACTTAATTTCAATTATATATGTAGGTCATAAGTTTTCAGAGTTAAAAGTACATTTAAATTGAGACCAACTCTGCTTTCCAAATTGCTTTCTTAATTAACATTCTACTGATGATGACTGGTGTATGCAGTACACAAAATTACACTCTGTTGAATTTAATTTGGTGGCACATTAGAAAAGGCAACGCCACCCATATTCCTAAATCAAATACCAATAAGAGGATGAACCAAGTCATCTTAGTCACAACTTCAGAGAAAACTAAAATGAATTTAAGTTTTAATATAATGGCAAAGACAGGGACTGACAGGTTTCCAACCCTATTGGCATTAGCCTTGGTAACTAATATATACCAGTCAGGCAAAAGTTACATTAAAACAGCTAACATGGAAAATCCTTGAGGGCAGGTAAAATAGTTTGTCTCGATACCCACAAATCCAAGCACAGGGTCTTTTCCAGTGCAGGTGTTCAAAAAGTGTGTTCCAAATTGTTAACAGGAGGATGACTATAGAAACAAACCCATCATTTCTGTTTTGCAGTATGTCTTTTCTTCTCAATGAGAAATACTACCTTATGAACCTCTGGAATATTCTAAAACAGGTATTGTTTACTTCCCTCTCCATAGAGCTCCGGATATGCTGACTAGATTTATCACCACAATAAAACAGAATAATTTTAGACCAGAAGTTCTGATTCTTCTATATTTTATGAGTATCTCATTGATTTTTTTTTTATTTTATTGGATTATATTGCCCTGAATGGCAGAAGTCACATTTTTGTACCCATTTTTTTGAATCACTCCCATAGTGCCTAACACAGAGACTTAAGCAGGCAAGGAAATGTTGTGCAAATGAATTTTTAAAAATGAATCAATCTAAGTCATTCTTTCTTGTTCCCACACTTCCAGGTCATCATTTTACACATAAGAAGATTGAGGATTTGAGAAAGTAACTTAATTGTTCAGGGAGACATAGCCAATTACTGGCAGAGTTTCTAAATCAAGCTGCTGTCCTTGTACTGCTATTTCAGCAAGAGAAAATTGTAAAAGAAACACACTAAGAAAGAAAAGCTTACTGATACTGAAAGTTGTAAGTAATGTGCTGCAAGAGGAAAGTCAAGCCTTTACAAATGTAACAACAACATTGTAATTTGGTCAAGGCATAGAAACAATTTGCTATGGCTCTTAATGTCAGTCACCAGCTTCAATTTCTCAGAGTTAACATTCACCAACTGCATGTTACATGCCAGGCCCTGTGACACCAAATAAGTGTTATACATAGATTATTGTGTTTATTTTTCAAAGCAGGACTCCAAAATGAACCTCATTATCCACATTTTTATATATGAAAAAAACAAGAGTCTAAATGGTTTACTTCAGATCACCAAGCTAAAATGGAGTGGATCTAGGATTTAGACTCAGATCCACCATTCTCTTTCCGTTATACATTTTGGCTTCTTGCCAACGAAAATTAATACAAATATTTTAAGGATTTTCCAATGTCATTTGAAATTGGCTATGAAAGATATCACTTTTGTCACTGAAAGGATGCAATGTGCATTTCCCCTTAGTGCACCTCCCTCTACAGCTTCCTCTGCATTGGGAGAGGGGAAGGTAGGAACAGCATTCCAAGAGTCCACTTTCTCATGTGGTTCTGGGTTAGAGCTGCCAGTGTGGAGCCGTTGTTGTAAAAGCTGGAAGCTGGGAGATGGGGAGAAGGCATTCTTCCCTGGAGGCAGACACATAGCAGAAAGCATAGGCAAGGTTCATGGCAGCTTCCTGGCTGTGGAAGGCAGCTGTGAATGTGGGAAGCAGTTCCTTGAGAATGGTTGCTTCAGCACTCAAGGCTGAGATGGTAGCAGGTGCTTCATAGAGTTCCTTGAGATTTGCAGAAGCTTCTACATGGAGAACCACTAGTTTTGAAACCACATCATTGTTGGCTTCCTGGATCTTTGCCTCTCCAGTCTTTCTGATCTCCTGTAAGCCTGCAATTCCCTGGAATAAAGCCTCCATAGTTGGAATTACATAAATGGTTTATGTTTCCATGCCGAGTCCTGGCTAATACAACTACCTAGGTCAATTTCAAAAATATCCAAGTAAAATAAAATAAAATAAATTTACGTATCAAAGCACTAACCATTTCCCTTGATCTCCCACAAAACAAAGCATCAAAAATTTTGTAAGTAAAATTTTTTTTCTTTAGAATTGCAATTGTTCTTTGTGGACCCTAATATAAGTTGGTAAATGAAGCTGTAGACTCATCCTCGTTTAGATTTTTTTAGATTAAGACAACCATCTGCTTTGATATCTCAGGGTATTTTTTTCCTTGAATCAGGGTTTGTACAAGAAGAGTTTCTTAAGATGTCTACTAATACCACCATTTTAAAATTTCCTCTGGATGGTGACATAAAAACAACAACACCACATAATACTGAATTAAAATATATATATGTATGCATATATATATATATATACACACACACACACACATACTTTATGTATCTATATATTTTAATTGCTAAGAACATTCTTGGGGAAAACATCTGTTATACCAATATAAAACATTTTAAACAAATACAATCTGGCTGTTTTAACTCCAAAATTAAAACTGCCAAATTTGTAATTTGATGGTGGACTGTCTCTGAATTCTTAATTGTTCCTATTTTCTTCCAAAGCTGCTAGATGGTGGTTCCATCATGGAAACCCTCATAGTCATGGAAAATTTCTCCATATCTATTATAGCATTATTGGAATATACACTGTAAAGGAAGAATCTATTTCTAAAAGAAATAAAGACACAGTAAAAAGATCTGAGAAAAAGCTAGGGTGAACAAGTTATTTGGAAACTTCTATCATTTTCACGGATGTGTGCCTTCCAGATCCTGGGCTAATTTATATGTCAGCTCCCCACTGTATATCAAATGCTTCTGGATGTGTAAAACTGAAACTTCACATGGAGTAGATTTTTCAAGAAAGTTTGAAGCAGGGTCTCTGTCACAGGTAGCATTAGATAAGCTACTATATACTGGAGTTAAGAGAGTTTTTTTAAAGTTTATTAATACTGAGCTAAAAATGTGGCATCGTTCAGCCAAGGGGGGCACTGGAACTTGTACAGTGATCAGCAAAAGATGATGACAGAGAAACATAAGTAAAAGCCAAAACATGAAAGGATTCTGTACCATACTAAGGAATACAAATGTTATTCTATGGACACTAGAGAGCCATTGAAGGCTTTAAGGAAATCAATCAGATCAGACTTGAATGTTAGAAAGTTCATGTTGGTGGTACTAAGGAAAATATAACAAGAATAAGAATTAGTCATCCGTTTCTTTGTTTCCTCAAAGCCTTATTCACTGATGCCTCTTTTTTTGCTCAGCCCTTAATTCCTAAGGTTATATGGGGCTCTGGTCTCGGAGCTCTTCCCTTGCACATGGCCTTCAGTGTTCCTTAAACTCTGTAAAGCTGAGATTGCAAAAGGTAATGTGAAAAATAATTAAGGTAGCTGAGGAAAGGTAGGAGATGATTTGATGCCTGTTTCTGTAAGGTGAATCAGCTTTGTATCACTCAGGCCCCCTGGAAGAGACAGATGGCACATCCAGAAGGGGCCTAACTGAAGAGATTTCAAATGAAGGCACTATATACAGTGGCATCGGGCATGGTTAAGGAAACCACCAAGAGAATGGTGAAGCAACTGGGGACTAGCAACAGCAAGAGAGAATATACCACGTTCTTGTTAACAGTGAAAACTGGAGCCAGGAAAAGGTGCCACTTAGCAAAAGTTATGACCACAAAAGAATGGATACATATGTAACAAATCTGCACGTTGTGCACATGTACCCTAGAACTAAAAGTATAATAAATAAGTAAATAAATAAATAAATAAATAAAAGAATGGTGACCCCCAGAATTGCCAGAAGGCAGGGAGGGAGGAAGGGGAATACAAGTCCTGGCCTCTCTTTTCTCTTGTTCTCTGATCTCCAACCAGTTCCTCTGACTGGCCGAACATTAAGGACCACAGGTGATGCAGACCACAGAGGTCAGCCTTCCAAAGCACAGAGCAGAGATAAGACAAGCAGAAAATAGACCCGGGGAATGGGGGGCGCAAATAGAGAATAATAAGCACAAATTCATTCACTATCAGAACATGAGAGAACGATGTCAGTATGACACAGAAGTCACACTGGTATGTATACACATTTATGCTTTGCATCGTACAGTACTAGAGGCTAAATATACAGAAAATGTGGAGTGTTCAAACCCATCAGCACAAGAGAGTTTATTCAAAAAGAGAGAGAAATTATCAGAGATCAGTGCTTTACATAACACCAGTACTTAAAGGGTGAGTACAAGGAAAGGAACTCATCTTGAAGGCTTGAGAGAAATAGATTGAGGAATCCAAAGACAAGGTTCTGAAGGTGGCGTGAGCAACAGTAAAGTAGCCTCTGGCTACTGTATGTAGTTATATAGCTTTAACTTTCTTAGTTTCAGTTATTCGAGGAACCTCAACTCCAGTGACAAGGAACAATTTAAAATCTGAGTGAGGGTTCAAACTTGAGCCCACAGCTGGTGTGGAGAGCATGTCACTTAACAGGGAACATCCACTTCTTTAACTGGCTTCACCTTCTTCTACTTATTGTCAAGGACACATTAACTCCCGTTAAGAATATGAATCAGGAAATTCTTAAGCTGCAATCTCTTGCAAGTTATGATGACATTATAGGTTATGGTGATATTCAAGAATCTAGAATGCATAAATATTCTTGAGATGTATTTCCACCCAAGTGTCAGGTACCTACTGTACCATAGAAGTAAGAAGTAAAATGAGTGTTGAAACTTTATCAAGTTTATTTGGAATCATTGGAAACTTTGACAAAGGAATGTCCTGAAATGCTGATGTGGAGACCAGTCAAGGTAGGTTGGAGAGATGAGGAACAGGAGCCAGATTGTAGCTGGTTATGGAATGAATGAGAGGTGAGGAAGTCAGGCAGTGAATGTAGAGTAAGGTTTGAAGGGGAGTGACCCAGCTATCACTTCTGCGATATCAGAGTTATCAGAGTCTGACTAAAGAGGAAGAAAAATGTATAGGATAGAAGGAACTTACTAGAGACCTCTTCCTGATCTTGGAGATCTCTATAATTAAAGAATTGGAAAGTTAGGATGTCACATGGAGTAAAGGTAGGAGGGCCAGTGGGGCCGTATGTGCTCAGATTTCAGGTCCATGTGAGTATGAAACCTTCTGTTTTTATTAACTATTGAATCACCAGAGGCTAACTCAACTCCTGTGGAATAGATACTTTGTTATTTTGTTAAATGAGATGAAGAAAAAGAGAATGATCAAAGGTAGAGGCCAGCTCACTCCATGAAAGACCTCAGCCATGAGGTGGATCAGCCCATGGGAGAGACCAAGCTAAAACCCACATGGTTCATAATCAGCAGAAAAATGTTAATCAGATTTCATTACCTTTATCATACCATTGAGATTCATTCACCTTGAATAAGAGCAGCAGGAAAACACACCCTCCAAACGTGTTCATTTTCTCCATATCCCTCTAATATTTGCAGTAGGTCGTGGAAAAACATTCAACTAGAAAATAGGAAACCAGGCTCTGAGTCTTAGTTTCATCACTAATTGGTCATGTGGTCTTAGATGATTCATTCACAGTGTATTTATTATCTATTACAAGTCAGGTACCGTATCAAGCTCTGGGTGTGGGATGACACACAAGAGAGGCACCATGGAACTAATGAAATGAGTAAGTAAACAACCACTGCAATATAGTATCTGAACAACTGAGTGGTGACTGTAGTGAACGTAGAGTATCAAACAAGATGACATAACACCGTACTTCTATGAGGTCAGGAGAGGAGCCACGGAGGAAACGATGATGAATCTGACAAATTAAAGACACGTTGAGTGGAGGTAGACCCTCACCTCTCTGACATAGCTTTTGTAAGAATAAAATAAGGAGAGTTGCCAGAGCATCCCTCAGATCCCTTTGTCCATTATAATATGTGATCCAATTTTTCTGTAATAGAAACAGAGCTGAAGAAATGCTTGAAATGCTATCCATAAAAAAGGAGAAATTCTGTGCTTAAATTGCAGGATGAAAAGGAGCAGAAAAAGGTAGTGTTCAAAAACAAGAGAGAGACAAAACACAAGTGAGAGCACATTTTCTAGGGCATAAAGCATTTTTGTTTATTTTTTAACATAATACACCAAAAAATAAATACAATTATCCCAATTTCTGCCCACAGTTTTCAGCATTGTACAGCCTTTATTTAATGATACATCAAAACACATTCTCTGCCAATCCTTCTGTTGCTTAGGAACAGGCAGTCAAGAGCCTAAGCTCAGAGACTCCAAAGTCATCATTAAAAGGCTTTGTGCATTGCTATCAGAAAAATGCTAATTTAGTAAGCCTGATTGATACCCTCCTGCTAGCAAGTTCCAGGAATGGGGACCCAGGTCCCTCTAATTTGGCTAGTTCCCCTTTATTTGGCTCAGTGTGGCCTGTATAAAAAAAATAAATAAATAATAACGTCCTGCCAGCCAGTGACTAGAAGCACTTTATTTCTGAAGAGTTGGTTCTTCTTGTTCAGCACACTCCATGTTCTTCTTGAACCAAGATGGGAAAGTTATTTACCTGCGGTTTGTATTTACTGAGTGTTTTCTGCTCTGCAAAGTCAGACTATTTCTAACTGTAGAGTCTGTATTCCACACCCTTTTCAGTCACTTCTTGGTTTAATCATGCTTGACTTGTGCTTAAAGAGAAAAAGGAAACTTCTTTCGTTGGCCTGAGCAGTATGACAGGTATTAGGAAAGCCAGCTGCCCCTGAGTGCTCTGCAGCTGTGTCGTGGCTGGAACCCTGAGCTCCTAATCCATGCTTTTCTCTGATTCGCCTCCGTAGAAACCAGCCACAGTTATCCCCACTTTTGGCCCTCCTTGACTTGACCTGGGGACAGTGCTGCTCCACATTGTTGGTCACCGCAGAACTGCTGTCCCTCTCTGCCACTGCAGGAGTCTCCTCTTCCAGCCATTGGCTGTTACTCCATTATGGCTGTTACTACCATTGCTGCAACCTGGCCCTGAGCTAAAGGTGCTGTTTCTCTTTGCTGGCTCTGTGATGGGTATGAAGACAAAGCTCCTCCTCCCATGGCTGGTTCTTTACCTCTCTCCCGTTTCAAATGCTGCCTCCTCCTCCCTTCCACTCTCAAAGCAGAAACTGTAAGGACATGAGACTGCTCTCTTTCACTAAAGGGGACAGAAGCCTCTTCTACTGTCCTCAGAAACCTGGCATCTCTCTTCTCCACCTTGATACAGATAGTGGTATTTATGCTCCAGGCAACCTTTTAGGCACACTGAGTCAGTCCTTTATTGAAGCAGCTGTGAGAATGCTCCTTATAGACCTCTACAGAAAATGTAATTGACCTAGAGCCCCAGCTGCTGCACTCTGAAATCTATCACCATGTGTACAGTGAGATCACGCTTCCTGAGCTGTTGCCAGTGGATGACTGAAGTGATAGGGATACTAAGGCAGGCCTGCTCCTGGGAGACATGGGACTTCTCTAATAGGCAATTTTGGATTCAGAGATACCCCAAAGGCCTTGTTCAACATTCCTTAGGCCACCTAACTATCTGTGATGCCTCCACCCAATTTGCCTGCCCATGGTTCACCATGGTCTGTCAGTTCCCCCTACCTCCCCTAGATTCCTGCCCATTTTCTCTAACAGGAGATTACTCTAATATAACACAGCCACATTGAATCCTGGCTTGTAGTCCGCTTCTTAAAGAACCCAAATTAACCCACCCCTTCACCAGATTTCTTTGACTGGGTCTGCATGTTTATAGCCTCCTGCGTGTTTGAGGCCCTTACTGTGACTACTCACTGGCATTTTCACTTGTGAATTCCTTCTGACATCTTTACTCCATGATACTCGAGTGCTATCTGCATGACTGCACTGTGAAGTAGCTGGCCACTGGTAAACAATCTCCTAGCTTCACATTAACAGACTCAGGTGGGACACACCCAGAGATGCTCTATCTGCCTCTAAAACACACAGTGGCTGTCCCATGAGCACTCACTTCTCCAAATGTATGCCCCCAGCAGTTATAGCCCTTCTGAATAAGTCCAGCAATTGCCCACACAGGCTTTAGGAACCTGATCTTGAGTGCTGTGGATCTGAGAAGACTATTCCAATCCTAAGCAGTTCCAAGAGGATTTTCCCTGACCCTCCAGCCCTCTTCTGCCACAAAATGGTAGGTCTCCTCTCAAACATACGTATTTGTGTTTAAGACAAGCTTAAGTTGGTTAGAGAGTGCTCAAGGAGATCACAGATCAAACAAGCTCTCTGAGTTCTGCCCTAGAAGGTACTGAAAACCTGAGTGGCCTGAAATCAATCCAGCTTTGAATGATACTCTAAGTCCAATGTGCTCCAGAAAGAAACCAGATCTTAAATGCACATTACTGACTGGCTGCAAACTAAGCTTGCTCACAGCGTAGAAAATAGTGAAGATGGGGAATAGAGGAGATACAGGAGTGACTCCAGCCGTTTCTTCTATCAATATTGGAGTTCCACGCAGTGTGTATGAGTGTGTATGTGTGTTCTGGCCAGAAAATCTCAGATACAAAAGATGGCTTATAATGTGGAGATGCTTGCTTAAGTTGGAAACTCTCTCTACATTTGCAGAGGAAAGATGCATAACTACTAAGTTTTTTCTTGAGGCCCCAGAAATGGGGCTTCTCTGCCTTGGGGTAGCTCATTAGTTCCTTACCAGGTCTATGTACTGGAACAGAAAGAGAATGCAAAAATGGACAGGCAAAATGTATTTCCCCTCCTCTTATGAATGAGAAAAGCAAGTTGTAGTAGAAAAATTCATGAAAATTCAAGAAAATGTAGCTGTGATTGGACCTCAATAATGGTATGAAAACACATCTTTTACTCTAACAGGCTCTCTATTCATTCTAAAATGAACCAGAGAGCAGAAGGATTGCCCTTCTTTGAAAAATAATGCCCTTGTTTGAGGAGTCCAGGCCAAGTAACTTCATGGAGAAGGGAAGGTTCACCATTTGGACAGGAGCTGAGCAGATGTGACCTCAATGTCTGCACTGCATTAAAGCTTCGGTGTAAATCTGATGACCTCATCTCCCCACAGCCTGCGATTAATTCTATTTATAAAATACAGCTCAGCAGATCAAAGTTAATCCTTTCCATGCCAAGTGGAGAGTACACAGTGATGGGTCACTCTGTCAAAGGTTATGAAACTAAATCAGGCTGCTGTTCTTCATCACGGAGTAGTATTCGGGGCTTTTACCTTCAAGAGAAAAGGTTTAATGACTTTGAAGAACTTGTAATGCCCATTTCTTGATACCCTTAAATTCTATTTCAATTTGTAACTATCTTCAAAAATTATAAAATTCCTCAAATATCATTGACTCATATTTTTATCTGTTGCACCACAGCTTCCAATACCTCACCAATACACACACACACACACACACACACACACACACACACACACATTTTTAAGTCCCTTTGAGAGAACTCTACCAAAAGGTGAGAATGACCACTAAGAGCATCTGTACAGCATCTTAAGCATATGGCTTCTGGAATCAGAATGCTTACGTTTTCATTCCAGGTATGCCACTTATCCAGCCAGAGGATCTTGGGTAAGTTAATTAGCCTCCCTTTGTCTCCATTTCTTCATCTTTAAAATGGAATTACAGTAGTCCCTGACTCACAGGGTTACTGAGAAGATTAAATAAGATAATACGTAGAGGACTCAGAACATTGCCTGGACCTTGGTAAATCTGCATGTGACAGCCATAGCCTGATCCCACGCCAAGCTCAGGAACATGACATGTACCACGGAGTGTCCCTCTGAACTAGTTCGCATTTTTAACTGACATGGAGATCCAAAAGACCAGTCTTCTTATATCCTCGTGTCAGTTAAAAATCCCTAACACTTTGGAACACATTCCCCCACCTTGCCCACAACCCCATGACAGAGGTAAACTGCCATTTGACTTGGGGCAAAAATGCTATATTCTCAATGTGTATACACTGTGAGAGGAAAACTAGCAAGTTTAAACCTTTTCTGCCCCTCAGCATGGTTCTGTTTGACTAGTCCCCCCAATTTTCATTCACAGTTAGGTCTCAGTATGGTTATTATCAGGTCTCCGTAGCATTAGGCCTCTGCAACGTTAATACTCTTTAACGAAATGATTCTCATGAGTACCTTGTGAACTGAATGCTGATTTGAGGATCCTAATTTCCCAGTGTGTAAATGAGGTCATACTAACAGAAATAGCTCAAATTTCACTGGGTCATGATTCTACTTGTCCTGAACACTCTCAGCTCCTTACAACCTCCCACCACCAAGGACTCCAAAAATCTACCGGGGGTGAGTTACATGTGCTCTCAGTAAATCTGTCCCTCTGGGCACTGAACCTCCACTGCAAGGTTCCTCTAGAGTTCCCACCATGATTTTCCCCAGTGTTCTGTGCATGCTCTGGGCCTTTGCTGTGACCCAGATGTTTTAATTCTTTTTAAAGACTGAAATAGTACTTTTAATTTCGCTCACAGTGCTTGTGTTGTGTGAGGATTCAGATATGAGTCCAGTGAGGGGTCAGGGCAGGACCAGAATCCAAAGGATAGGCATGGTTGTGTAGGCACAGTTGCCTCACTTCTGCAGTGATTGAGGTTTTCATATTGAGTCTGAGATGGGTATTTCCTGGGGACAACTCAGTTTTCATGCTAATGTCTGGCTGGTGTTGAGTTCAGCTTTGTATCCACAAACTAAATCTGATTTAAGCCAGAATCCTGAAGCTGCAAGAGTGAGAATCAACGACCCACACACTGGTCCATAAATAGAATCAGGTGTATCATTTTCCTAAAGGAGTGAGTTACTAAATGCTTAAGAGTTAACCAAAGAATATAGCACTTTGTAGATATCCTAATCAAAGCCTTTGGCTCAACAAAGCATTGCCTGCTGCTTGTTATGAAACCATCTCATCCCCTCCACTAGAAAGAACCAAGTAACCTGTGAAACTTTTACTTCCCCTCAGAAAAATGTGTAACAACATTCAACCATTTTTACACCTTTTCTTCCTAATACACGATATCCAAAATGAGTTAATAGGCAGCAAAAATGCCATGAGGGGAGTTTGGTCTTTTTTTAACCGGCAAGCTTTTTGGATGTAACAGTATAGAACCTTTCTCACTACCACCAACAGACGGGACACAATATCCACCAGTGAGCCATTATGGTCTTTGGTTGTTATTTTTCCTGTGGTTCAGCTGGAACACATTAAAAAAAAATACACATTTCTGGGGCAGGTTTGCATTATAATTTTGGAGTGTAATCCAGACTTTCCCTTGTCTATTTCCTGCTGCAGCAAAAACAGAGCCTCCCTCTCTAGTTCCATTTGGACTTCACTGGGAGGATGCAACTTGGCAAAACACAGTGATACTGGGCTGCAAATGGTTTGTAAAAACATCAATGGTCCCACATGGGAGTCAGTACATCTACTATTCGAACTAGATTGCATTGGCTCTGTTGGCAGTAATATGGGTGCATGTATGCAGTTATCACTAAAAGGCTTTTCATACTGTGACAATCAGATCCCCTGGTGCTCAGATATTGCATTCATTTTCTAACTCATTCATCATGTGAATGGAATGAGGAAATAATGGGATCTGTTCATCATACTTAGCCATCATTTAGTGAGGACACCATGTTCAGCCTTTTTGGTTGAATAAAGAAAGATAAGTAAGAGGCTTAGCACTCCTAACATCTGACAGTCCTAGCACCTCGTGAGGGCAAACGTCACTCAGGAACCATATCACAACAGACAAGTCCTTGAGAAATAGGGAGGATGACGAATCTAACAGAGCCCACCAGGCAATTCCGGGCAGCCACACCTTCAAAACCCTGCTTCTTATTTTACCACATTCTCGATAAATCTGTTAGTTACATTCAAATATTCTCAACTAACTTAGAATAAAATTGTATATCTTTTGACCCTGCAAATCCACTTTCAAGAATTTATTCTTAAAAAATCAGAAATGTGCATAAATACAAATGTTCAAGAATGTTGATTCCTGTGATATTTTAAATAGTGAAAAATTGGAAACAACCTAAATTTCCAGGAAGTTTAGGTTACTTAAATAGATTATAAAAGAGCATGCATCATAAACAATATTTGTGAAGAGCATTTAGATGGAGTATATGAAGAAATATGCAACTACGTGAAGTGAAAAATCAGATTACAAAATAATACTTATTTTGCCAATTAGGTAAGAAAAAAGTACTAGTAATTATTCTCTCTAGGTTAGTAATTTGAAATAATGATTTTTTTCTTTTCCATTTTTTTGTGTCTCTTAATATTTCAATAACAAATACATGCAAAAAAAGCTAGAACAAATGACATTTTTAAGAATTCAAGAGTGAGATAATAGCTTTCTGGCCTGCAATTATGTTGACTTTGTTTTACAATATACAAGAAAATAAACTAGCAACTTTAGATTGGAAGAAATTACTAGCATTTGGGAAGCAGACAGAAGCCAATAGCAGCCAAAACCACGAAATGACTGGGACAAAATAGAGAGAGGGACTAAAGAATGTTCCTCAATGAGAATACTTGGACACATGGCAGGGAACATCACACACCAGGGCCTGTCCTGGGGTAGGGGGAGTGGGGAGGATAGCATTAGGAGAAACACCCAATGTAAATGACAAGTTAATGAGTGCAGCAAACCAACAGGACACATGTATACATATGTAACAAACCTGCACGTTGTGCACATGTACCCTAGAACTTAAAGTATAATAAAATAAATAAATAAAGAATGTTCCTTACTGAAACATTTTTTGCTCCATTTTCTCCTTTGATTAGAATATACCGCCTTCCACCATGGCAACATTCCAACACAGACACTTCTACATGTAGTTTGCTATGTATGAACTGTTCATTATTGTTTCATTTATTCTTTCTAGGTCCCTGTTACTTCTTGAGAGAATGGAAAGATCGTGGCAAACAAGATAGAATTATTTCTGCTTTTGTGGAATTTAAATTTTCTTTTAATTATTGCAATCATCCCACAAGGTAAATTGCTTATTCCTCAGAGGAAGTTAAGAGAGTTTATGTTACTTGCCATAGGTAGTCAAGAGAACTAGTATTCAACCCAGGTCCTCTGATTCCTTAAGACCAAGGTTCTTTGGACTACACCAGCAGTTCTCAAATATTTTTGAAAAGTGACATGCATTGATTTAAATAAAGTTGTAATTGCCATATTTCACCAATTCTGATGAACACTTTTTCACCTTTCATCTCATCTGAAAACAAGAAGCATTTATTATGGCTGTTGGCAAGGAAATCATAGAGATTAAATTCTGGCACCCTGAATATTTGCATCCATTCTTGCAAAGATGATATCAGTGGCTTGCAAGAAAATCCCAGAGGTAGTGGTGGAGTGCTCTTTCAGAAATACTGCCTTACTAATACTCTCGATGGCACAGAGGATATTATCTGGAAAACATAGACATTGGGTAGTCAGATTTCAGATACAAAGAAGTTTTAAAAATACTTGAAGAAATTCGGATTGCTTGCATGCCTAAATAAGACTAAAAGAGTGCTTTCAGTAAGTATAACATTTTTAAAAGCTCAAGTGATGAAAAATCATTGTAGCATGTTTATTTTGGCGGTTATTTTCTCTTTCTTAATAATATAATATAATACATCTTGCCTTCCATGTAATTATATATTCAATGCAATGTGGTATATCTACAACACTTTGGGCTTGACTAATGAGTTGGAATTATAAGCACCAGCACCTTCACATCAAGCTTCAACTGGAATAACTCTTCAAGGGGCTTGGCACCTCTCGTCTTTCTTGATGGGTAAAGATTAGCACCATCAGAACTTCACTGCAAACTTGATCATTGAAATCATGTTTTGGCAATTACTGAAATATGGCTAAGGGATTTGATATTGCATGAGCCAGAGATTCTTGATACTCAGACCTCCTAAGTCTACTCCAAACTATGCCCAAATGAGATGGGGTGAAGTAAGATGTGCGAACTTTATAGGCACCAGTTGTAGAATCAGGTTTCTCTGGTTTCAAGGCTAAACTACCTATTTTCTTTTTTTGGCAATGTGACCTTGGATAAATTACTTAAACTTTCTATGCCTCTGTTTCCCCATCCATAAATATTAATAGTGCTAATCTCATAGGGTTTAGAAGATTGAAAGAGAAAATCCCTGTCAACTTCCAAGATGTTTTAAGTATTCAACAAATATTGTGAGGG
The DNA here is from genome assembly GCF_024542745.1 of Macaca thibetana thibetana. Classification (NCBI taxonomy): domain Eukaryota; kingdom Metazoa; phylum Chordata; class Mammalia; order Primates; family Cercopithecidae; genus Macaca; species Macaca thibetana. The sequence goes on along the minus strand of NC_065584.1, from coordinate 58,596,249 downwards.
AGGGAATAAGCCTAAAATTATAGGTTTACCTTTGAGACTTTGCCTCCAATCTTCCAATAAAATATGATCTATAATCTGCTTTCACCAATGACAGATATTTATTGAGCACTTTTGCTGTGGAAGGCACCCTCTAGAAATTTATCATCTATTAGAGGGATGAAATACAGATGACAGAAAAACAACTACAAGACAGTATATTATAAGTGGTATGGAAAATGGCACTTTACAATTCTAGAAGAGGTGATATTGCTTCTAGCATGGGCAGGAAGACTTCACAGAGGCAGTAGGATTTGGAACTTCAGACCCAACACTAATCTGAAAAGAAAACAAATAAAGAGCCACTGGAGTTTTGTGAACACAAGTGACCTACTCAAGGTCATGTTTTAGTGAACATTCTTTGTAGATCAACAGGAATATAGATCAGCTCCTCTTTGGAGGAGAGCAAGGGAAAAAGGTGACATTTTCCTGCGGTCTTGTTAAGTGTATTTAGCAATAGGTCAGCTCAGAAGAGAAGCAAGATCTTCAACAACAAAGATTTTAAAGCTGTTAAAGGAGTGGGTGAGGCAAAAGGAAATAGTTATCCACAAGAAGACTACTGAATTCGGACTGCGACAACAAAAAAAGTGAGATTCAGGTTACAGTTGCCAGTTGAGAGTTGAACAAATTAGATTAATACAGGCTGGGGAAGAATTTGCTAAATTTAAAATACTCTATCTCAAGTTAGGTCAATGACTCTGACAAACACAAGAGTAATTAATGTGTAACTTCAGGCTAAAAGGAGAAATTGAAAAGCTGAATTAAATAAAGCACATCAATAATAGTGACATTCAAAAACCCACCACGGCCATTTGCTCCACGATTACCAAAGTCCCTGAACAATGAAATCTCACGATAAAAGATGCATTCATCACAGAGTGGGAGATAAATGATTCCAGGAATCTGCCTTAATTTTTATTACCACTATCATAAAACTGTTATGGGATTATTAATATTGATGTTTGTTCAGGGATTATACATCACCATTTCATGCAAGCAGCTTAAAAGTTGCCTTCTGTGAAGCCCACCAAGCTGTTTACATAACCCTAAATGGATGGCAAGAGTTCAACTGGTAATTGTGATTTCAGACATAGTTTGTATTAGTCACTCTCCTAATGTCTAATCACTACAGTTCATGAGAAACAACAAAAGACAGGCAAGTGTTTTCAGTTCCCTGAGATGATCTACTTTGGGCATTCGGTGTCACAGATCAAATAGGTTACTGCAAACATATACAAAAGGGTTTATTAAGGCTATTAAATAACTAAAATTATATAGCTAAGAGATCAAAAATATGTGTTTAAACACTTTATGAGAGATAGAAAAATTAGGTCAGACACAGATGGGAATTATTTAGGTTTACTCTTAACTCTTCTGAAAATCATCATTGACTCTCTGGCTGCCACTCACCCCTTCTCCCTATTTCTAGCTCAGAACAACACATCTGTTGTTATTTCCTCTCATATTAATGTTTCTACATTTGTGGGTCAGCACTTCCCCTAACAGGAGCACAAGAGAAAAAGCATTCTGGGGGAAATGGCTAAATAGCTAACTAGAAAGATTTGGGCCAGCTTGTATCTGAATTCTGAATGCAGCTACCTAAAGGAAGGCAGATCAGCCACAGAGCGTCGTGTGATCTATAGCCCCAAGCTCTGGGGAATGGATTAGAGCAGAGATGGTTTCACAGTTTATGGGGGAAATCCTAGGATCTCAGAAAACAAGTATCAGGGATAATACTGCATATCTACCCATGGTGAAATTCTGCCAATTCAAAGAGTGTATGCAGAGGCAGACAGGGACCTGAGGATGACTGGCCTCCATTAGAAAGAGAGAGCTTCATAACTGAATGATGACAGGATACGGACCAGAGCCCAAAGGCTACATAAAACAAGGAGGCCTTCCTTGAAGTCAAAGTCATAGGACATCCATCAGGATTGATATTTATTGTCTTCAGGGGCTACACCATTCCTGTAAATAGATGAAATCATCCCCCAAATGGTTCTCAGCCTTTGCTGCACATTGAAGAGCTTTAAGTAATACTAATAATACTAATTCCTGGGTTCCACTCCCAAAGCTTCTAATGTGGTTGGTTGGAGATGCAGCCTGGGAATCATATGTGAGTGCCCCCAGGTGATTCTGATATAGAGCTAAGGCTGAAATCCAGGAGCCTGGGGTGATAGAACAGGGAAGGATGAACATGTGACTAACTAGGGAATATGTCATGCTTAAAACTATTCACATTCTTTTGTTTTTTAAACACTGAGTTGGCCATGTAAACATCTCCATTGTCTGGAGCCCAGAGTTTGTAAAGGAACCATGAAAGACTCAACAAAAACCAACTCATCCTTAGAAAATGGTGCTAATGAAATAAAATTATGGTAAAGATGATGGGAACTATGACTTGCTAATACTGAGCATTAACTTTGTGCCACACATCATCTCCTTTAATCTTCTAATCCTTAGAATGTCACCAGAACAACAATGCCTAGCACATAGGAAGTAGTCAATAAACATTTGTGAATAAATGTCGCATTTTACATATGGGAAACAAAGGCTCAGAGAGGTTAAATAATTTGTCCACCGTTACACAGTTAGTAGTGAAAGATCCAGGATTTGACTCCAAGTCTGTCTAAATCTTACCACTTGGCTGTGCTGCCTTCGTCTTTGAGAAGTCTGAATTATCCAACAACTCAGAGAGAAATGTAGTCTTAGGGACCTGGTAAGGTATTTGCCCTAGATACAAGTTGTAGTTGAGACACATAGCAGCACTGGCGCTCACTTTCCAGAAACAACTTGATCACTAAATTGAAAAAGCACAATAGACTCCACACCTAAAAGACTGGTTGAATCATTTTAACAATCTAATAATAACAATATTTACATGATATTCAAAGCAATTCCAAGAATTAACCAACTCTAAGTAACTAGAGCATCTGCTACAGAAGATAAAATAGGATAGCAGATTTGATATACCAGCAAACTCCCAGTAACAAGCAATCGATGAAAGAGATGCATACATGCTTAAAAGACTATCCATAATGGGGAGGGAGGAAAAAAAAACAGCCAATATATGGTGTCAGCTACCAAGTCATATACAAAAAAGAATTGGAAAAGAGAAGGCTAACATAAACAACTAATGGCAACAGTGCAAGCTGAATATAAATAAGTAGCCCTAAAGGTCAGGCCTTAAAGGGGCTTGAACTTTATTCAACACATGCTGTTTTCACTCCCTAGAATCCTTCTCTCTTTTTTCTATCTGGAAAGGTGACTCATATCTAAGGCATGGCTCTACTGTGAACAGGTCTCCAACTCTTTTCATCAAAGCAAATAATTTTCTGACGTCTATTATCACAATATTTTCTATATATCTCTAACACAACTTTCACAATTTGTATCACAATTATATATGTATTAAATCTCCCTTTTGGCATGAGCTCTTTAAAAAAATGAGAGAGGCCATAATTTGTCTTTGGGTCCCCAAACCTTGGCATGGTGCTTGGCCCACACTAGATGATAAATATTTGAAGGAATGTTTCTGCCAAAAGAAGCCTTTAGCTGCCTCTAACAGCCACATGGGGAAACCTATTAACCTTTAATTGATACTGAAAGTGTTACTATATTTGCCTATATAGTCAATCCCAAAGGCAAGCTGGTAAAGTTTAGTTCCAGTATAACTTCCAGGATATTAAATCTGGTCCTAAAGTTGCATTCAAGAATACTCTATAAAAGCACAGGTTTTCTGCAGCCATCAAAAACTGTCAGTTCATATTTACAGGATCATAATACCATGGTTCTCCATAGCCAAAAGTAAACATTTACTGTTCTATAAACGAACTTTGCTTTAAGAAAAATTCACTTAAAGAAACACAGCCTCTAGTGTTTCAGACCAATTCAGTAGTTTAGCTCTATTATGCAATAAATGTATAATGTTGACCCAAGAACACTCTGAAGATTTAAGAAGGTACATCAACTCATTAGGCCATGAAATCACAAATTTAGAGTCTATTATATTGAAAAGAGTTAATGCTAATCACCCCTCCCTATCCAATCTCTTAAAAAAAAAAAAAAACCTTATAAAAGGGAAGATCTGTTGGTAAGAATTAAATTGCCTTAGAGAGCAGCATTTTTAAACTAATAGCCAGAGTAAGGCTCACAGACAAAATACTTGACCTGTGAAATATCTCTTGCTTACTTTTAATGACTATCCTCAACTCAGGAGTTTGTCATAATCACTGCTTCTTATTGATGTGATGGTAAATTAATCTTTGCACTCTGTCAGAAAAAAAAAAAAAAAACTGAATGCACCTGAATACACCCTTAAAGTTATGTTCTGAAAATCAATTTTTCTTGATGAAAGATGGTAAATCAGTTTTTAATAATTTAGATTCTTCAGTGTGAAATTGTACTTACGATAGAAGATATTTTAAAAAGCTGTTTTGATAGAAATAAATGAAACAACGTACAATAAAGTTTGATCCATGTGCCAATATAAACACCCTTCACTTTACATAGAGACAATAAAAATTCCCTTTTAAGGGAATTTTTGGGAGTGTGGTGCAGGAAAGGAGTTGGGGAGAGGGAGAGGGAGAAGAAGAGGGAGTGAAAGAGTGAAAAAGTAAAGGATACACATATTATTGAAATAAAAATTAACTGTTATTATTTCAGTTACTAAGAATAATCTTATGAAAGATTTCCTTTGATAAGCCAGTCTTCAACTCCAAATAAATGTTTAGGATTCATAATCCCTGTGCTGATAATCCTTGATAAAATGGCAAGTGTTTCCCTCAGCAATATCTAAGTACGGTGGTAAGAAACATGAGCTCTACTCCAGCTGTCATCTGGCAGGTGCCCCTCTGGGACAAAGCTTCCAGAGGAAGGAACAGGTAGCAATCTGTGCTATTCTGTAGCCTCCACTGGTGATAGTTAGGCAAACAGGGTCTGAAGTAGATCCCCAGCAAACTCTAGCAGACCTGCAGCAGAGGGGCCTGCTAGAAGAAAAATTAACAAACAGAAAGAAATAGCATCAACATCAACAAAAAGGACGTCCACACAGAAACCCCATCTGAAGGTCACCAACACCAAAAACTAAAGGAAGATAAATCCATAAAGATGAGGAAAAACCAGCACAAAAAGACTGAAAATGCCAAAAACCAGAATGCCTCTTCTCCAAGGGATCACAACACAACTCCTCACTAGCAAGGGAACAAAACTGGATGGAGAATGAGTTTAACGAATTCATAGAAGTAGGTTTCAGAAGGTGGGTAATAACAAACTCCTCTGAGCTAAAGAAGCATTTTCTAACCCAATGCAAGGAAGCTAAGAACCTTGAAAAAAGGGTAGAGGAATTGCTAATTAGAATAACCAGTTTAGAGAATAACATAAATGACCTGATTGAGCTGAAAAACACAGCACAAGAACATTGTAAAGCATATAGAGGTATCAATAGCAAATCAATAAAGCAAAAGAAAAGATATCGGAGATTGAAGATCAACTTAAAGAAATGAAACGAGAAGAAAAGATTAGAGAAAAAATAATGACAGGGAACGAACAAAGCCTCCAAGAAATATGGGACTATGTGAAAAGACCAAACCTACGTTTGACTGGTATACCTGAAAGTGACAGGGAGAATGGAACCAAGTTGGAAAACACTCTTCAGGATATTATCTAGGAGAAATTCCCCAACCTAGTAAGACAGGCCAACATTCAAATTCAGGAAATATAGAGAACAGCACAAAAATACTCCTTGAGAAGAGCAATCCCAAAACACATAATCATCAGATTCACCAAGGTTGAAATGAAGAAAAAAAATGGTGACGGCAGCAAGAGAAAAAGGTTGGGTTACACACAAAGGGAAGCCCATCAGACTAACAATGAATCTCTCTGCACAAACCCTGTAAGCCAGAAGAGAGTTGGGGCAATATTCAACATTCCCAAAGAAAAGAATTTCCAACCCAGAATTTCATATGCAGCCAAACTAAGCTTCATAAGCAAAGGAGAAATAAAATCCTTTACAGAAAAGCAAATGCTGAGAGATTTTGTCACCACCAGGCCTGCCTTACAAGAGCTCCTGAAGAAAACACTAGACATGCAAAGGGAAAACCAGTACCAGCCACTGCAAAAACATACCAAATTGTAAAGACCATTGACACTCTGAAGAAACTGTATCAACTAGTGGGCAAAATAACCAGCTAGCATCATAATGACAGTATCAATACCACAAAAAAACAATATTAACCTTAAATGAAAACAGGCTAAATGCCCCAATTAAAAGACACAGACTCACAAATTGGATAAAGAGTCAAGACCCATCAGTGTGCTATATTCAGGAGACCCATCTCTTGTGAAAAGACACACATAGGCTCAAAATAAAGGGATGGAGGAAGATTTACCAAGCAAATGGAAACCAAAAAAAGCAGGGGTTGCAATCCTAGTCTTTGATAAAACAGACTCTAAACTAACAAAGATTAAAAAAAGACAAAGAAGGGCATTACATAGTGGTAAAGGGATCAATGCAACAAGAAGAGCTAACTATTCTAAATATATATGCACCCAATACAGCAGCACCCAGAATCATAAAGTGAGGTCTTAGAGACCTACAAAGAGACTTACACTCCCACACAATAATAGTGGGAGACTTTACCATGTCACTGTCAATACTAGACAGATTAATGATGCAGAAAATTAACAAGGATATTCAGGACTTAAACTCGGCTCTGGACCAAGCAGACCTAACAGACACCTACAGAACTCTCCACCCAAAATCAACAGAATATACATTCTTTTCAGCACCACATTGCACTTATCCGAAAATAGACCACATAATCCTCAGCAAATGCAAAAGAATGGAAATCATAACAAACAATCTCTCAGACCACAGTGCAATCAAATTAGAACTCAGAGTTAAGAAACTCACTCAAAACCACACAACTACATGGAAACTGAACAACCTGCTCCTGAATGACTACTGGGTAAATAACAAAATTAAGACAAAATAAGTAAGTTCTTTGACACCAATGAGAACAAAGACACAATGTACCAGAATCTCTGGGACACAGCTAAAGCAGTGTTTAGAGGAAAATTTATAGCATTAATGCCCACAGGAGAAAGCGGGAAGGATCTAAAATTGACAACCTTACTAACATCACAATTAAAAAAGCCAGAGAAGCAAGAGAAAACAAATTCAAAAGCTAGCAGAAGACAAGAAATAACTAAGATCAGAGCAGAACTGAAGGAGATAGAGACATGAAAAACCCTTCAAAAAAATCAATGAATCCAAAAGCTGATTTTTTGAAAAGATTAACAAAATAGATAGACTGCTAGCCAGACTAATGAAGAAGAAAAGAGAGAAGAATCAAATAGATACAATTAAAAGTGATAAAGGGGAGATCACCATTGATTCCCACAGAAATACAAACTACCATCAGAGAATACTATAACACCTCTATGCAAATAAACTAGAAAATCTTAAAGAAATTGATAAATTCCTGGACACATACGCTTTCCCAAGACTAAACCAGGAAGAAGTCAAATCCCTGAATAGACCAATAACAAGTTCTGAAATTGAGGCAGTAATTAATCGCCTACCAACCAGAAAAAACGCCTGGGATCAGACGGATTCAGAGCAAAATTCTACCAGCGGTAAAAAGAAGAGCTGGTACCATTCCTTCTGAAAATATTCCAAATGATAGAAAAAGAAGGACTCCTCCCTAACTCATTTTAAGAAGCCAGCATTATCCTGATACCAAAACTTGGCAGAGACACAAGAAAAAAAGAAAATTTCAGGCCAATATCACTAATCAACATTGATGCAAAAATCCTCATAAAATACTGGCAAACTGAATCCAGCAGCACATCAAAAAGCTTATCCACTACTCTCAAGCCAGCTGCATCCCTGGGATGCAAGGCTGATTCAACATATGCAAATAAACGTAATCCATCACATAAACAGAACAAATGACAAAAACCACCTGATTATCTCAATAGATGCAGAAAAGACCTTTGATAAAATTCAACACCCCTTCATGCTAAAAACGCTCATAAAATAGGTATTGATGGAACATATCTCAAAGTAATAAGAGCTATTTATGACAAACCCACAGCCAATATCATACTGAATGGGCAAAAACTGGAAGCGTTCCCTTTGAAAACTGGCATAAGACAAGGATGCCCTCTCTCATCACTCCTATTCAACATACTATAGTAAGTTCTGGCCAGGGCAATCAGGCAAGAGAAAGAAATAAAGGGTATTCAAATAGGAAAAGAGGAAGTCAAATTGTCTCTCTTTGCAGATGACATGATTTTATATTTAGAAAACTGCATCGTCTCAGCCCCAAATCTCCTTAAGCTGATAAGCAACTTCAACAAAGTCTCAGGATACAAAAGCAATGCACAAAAATCACAAGCATTCCTGTAAGCCAATAGTAGACAAACAGAGAGTCAAATCATGAGTGAACTCCCATTCACAATTGCTACAAAGAGAATAAATACCTAGGAATCCAACTTACAAAGGATGTGAAGGGCCTCTTCAAACAAATCACTGCTCAAGGAAATAAGAGAGGACACAAACAAATGGAACAGCATTCCATGCTCATGGATAGGAAGAATTAATATTGTGAAAATGGCCATACTGCCCAAAGTAATTTATAGATTCAATGCTATCCCCATCAAGCTACCATTGACTTTCTTCACAGAATTAGAAAAAAATACTTTAAATTTCATATAAAACAAAAAGAGCCCATATAGCCAAGACAATCCTAAGCAAAAAGAACAAAGCCCTGGAGGGATCACACTACCTGACTTCAAACTATACTACTAGGCTACAGTAACCAAAACAGCATGGTACTGGTACCAAAATAGATATATAGACAAATGGAACAGAACAAAGTCCTCAGCAATAACACCACACATCTACAACCATCTGATTTTTGACAAACCTGACAAAAAACAAGCAGTGTGGAAAGGATTCCCTATTTAATCAATGGTGTTGGGAAAACTGGCTAGCCATATGCAGAAAACTGAAACTATACACCTTCCTTACACCTTATGCAACATTAACTCAAGATGGATTAAAGACTTAAACATAAGACCTAAAACCATAAAAACCCTAGAAGAAAACCTAGGCAATACCATTCAGGACATAGGCATGGGCAAAGACTTCATGACTAAAACACCAAAAGCAATGGCAACAAAAGCCAAAATTGACAAATGGGAGCTAATTAAACTAAAGAGCTTTGTACAGCAAAAGAAACTATCATCAGATTTAACAGGCAAACTACAGAATGGGAGAAAATTTTTGCAATCTATCCATCTGACAAGGGGCTAATATCCAGAATCTACAAAGAACATAAACAAATTTACAAGAAAAAAAGCAAACAACCCCATCAAAAAGTGGCCAAAGAATCTAAACAGACACTTCTGTAAAGAAGACATTTATGTCACCAACAAACATGTGAAAAAAAGCTCATCATTACTGGTCATTAGAGAAATGCAAATCAAAACCACAGTGAGATACCATCTCATACCAGTTAGAATGGTGATCATTAAAAAGTCAGGAAACAACAGATGCTGGCAACGATGTGGAGAAATAGGAACACTTTCACACTGTTGGTGAGAGTGTAAATTAGCCATTGTGGAAATTAACCATGTGGAAAACAGTGTGGCAATTCCTCAAGGAACCAGAAATACCATTTGACCCAGCAATCCCATTACTACATATATACCCAAATGATTATAAATCATTCTACTATAAACACACATGCACAGGTATGTTCATTGCAGCACTATTCACAATTGCAAAGACTTGGAACCAACCCAAATGCCCATCAATGACAGACTGGATAAAGAAAATGAGGCACATATACACCATGGAATACTATACAGCCATAAAAAAGAATGAGTTCATGTCCTTTGCAGGGACATGGATGAAGCTGGAAACCATCATTCTCAGCAAACTAACACAGGAAGAGAAAACCAAACACCACATGTCCTCACTCATAAGTGGTAGTTGAACAATGAGAACACATGAACACAGGGAGAGGAACATCACACACTGGGGCCTGTTGGAGGGTGGGAGGCTAGGGGAGGGATAGCATTAGGAGAAATACCTAATGTAGATGACGGGTTGATGGGTGCAGCAAACCACCATGGCAAGTGCATACCTATGTAACAAACCGGCACATTCTGCACATGTATCCCAGAACGTAAAGTATAATAAAAATAAATAAATAAGCATTATTAAATGTAGCAAAATGTATTCATATTACCACGAATATGTACTTCAAATTTATTGTTGAATACAATTAATGAGATCACTTTAAAAAAAAAAAAAAAGAAACACGTGCTCTCAAGTCACGAAATCTGGGTTCAAATTTTGGCAATTATGACTGCCCATTGACTTCATCTTTCTGTTCTTCGGTTTCCCTGTCTGTAAACTAGTAATAACAGTACCTGCTTATGGAATTATAAAATGTTTAACTCAGTAAGTGCTTAACAATGTTATTAGTTATGTTACATTTATTTACAGACTAAAGAAGCCACTAAAAATAACGGTGATTTCTAGAACATGTTAGGCAGAAAGTTGATGAAAATAATAGCTAATAACTGCTATTTATAAGGTCTTACTAACTTTAGACACCGTTCTAAAAGCTTTCTATGAAGTAATTTATTTAACCCTTATAACAGTGTTATGATTTATGTACTATTATTTTTCCCACTTTTATACCGAAGGAAGTAACGCTCAGAAAAGCAATAAGAATTGCTCACAGTTGCTCCTTTGGAATGCAGCAGAACTGGGAGTCAAAATGGGGACTGGATTGACTAGAAACAGATTTAAACAACCTGCTTTTACATAAGCCTTATTCTCAATGAAATACAGGAGAAAAATCTTTTGAAATTTTTTTCTACATTTGTCTTGATTATCCTGATTTTTTCGTTAAAGTAAACTCATGTTTGCAACTATATTCCAAATATTAATGAGATTTTGTATACCTAAAAATATTCCTTCAAAAGGTATGAATTAATAAGAGGTGGTAAACCAGTGATCAATCATAACCATGCATGTTTTCAATGCTGAAAACATTTTTGAGATTAATGGAATGTCAGTTCACTTCTTATTGAAAATGTCAATTCACTTTGTTACACCTATCAATTTTAAAGAAACTTAAAACCAATTTTACTTAATTTTGTTGTAGAATATAATTAAATTTCAAGTGGGTATAAAAATTAAACAAGGGATTATTAAAACACGAGTTATAACATATACCTGGAGTCAAATGCAAGTCATCTTTTATACAGCTATTTTTCATTACTCAAACTTTTCATGTACATTCAATCAGTCTTCCTCCAAAATATACCAATTCCTGTACTAAGGTATTAGGCATAGTTTTAAAATATTATTTTTTAAAGTTCAAAAACTAATTTTGCCCCATGCTTCTCTTTGTTACAACAACTATGATTTCTTGAACGTGTATTAGATGCCAATACTGATAAATACATTTCACTTATTCAACATAACACAGGAAAAACCGAGGCTTAAGAGAGCTAAATACTATACCCAAGGTCACCCAACACTTTATCATAGGACTTACAACTGTTTCTCCAGTAGCCATATCAAACCTATAGCTTCCTCAGCTATGACATTCATCTATCTCACCTGAGAGCTTGTAGACACATAAAAACAGAACCGTCTTTCTGATTATTCAGTGAAATATTATGAAATATTAGAAACATGGTTTGCATCATGTTCAAGACTAGTGGTTCACAAACTAGTGCACATGAAAATCATCTCCAAACCTTGTTTAAAATGGAGATTCCTAATTACCATTACTTACAAACCCGAGAGTCTAATCTGGTTTGGAGTGTTTGGAACAAGCACCTCAGGTGATTCTGATAAAAGTAATTTGCAGCTCATACCTTAAAAAGCAGCATTCTCGCTGGCAGAGTGAGATGGCACAATAGAAGCCTATACATTTGCCCTTTATCCCAACAGGAACACCACATTTTAACAGTTATTTGCACACAGAAAAGTACCATCACAAGAACCAAAAATCAGACAAGCAATCACCATACCTGGTTTTAACTTCATATTGCTGAAAGAGGCATTGAAGAGGGTAGGAGAGACAATCTTGAATTGCTAGCATCACCCATCCAGCATTCCCTGGCAGCGGCCTTGCATTGCGAGGAGTCTGTGGACCCGGGGAGGGGAAAACACAGTGACTGTGGGACTTTACATCGAACTCAGTGTTGCCCTATCACGGTGGAGAGCAAAGCTGTTCTGGGCTCAGCCAGTGTCTGAACAAGGAACATTTGGACCAGACCTAGCCAGAGAGGAACTGCCCATCTCAGTGGTTGGAATCTGAGTTTCTCAGCAAGCCTCACCACTGCAGACCAAAATAATACTCTGGGGTCCTGGGTAAACTTGAAAAGGAATCTAGGACACAAGGACTGCAACTCCTAGTACCAAGCTGAACTCAGAGCCAGTGGACTAGGGTGGCAAGTCACCTAGAGAGACATCAGTCATGGCAGCAAAGGTAGTGCTTGAGCCGCCCCTTCCCCAACCCCAGGCAGTGCAGCTCACAGCAACAAAAGTGATTTCTTCCTTCCACTTCCTTAAACAAGAAGAGGAGAGCTAAGAGTAAAGGGGACTTTGTCTTGGGTCTTGGATACCAGCTGAGCCACAGCAGGATAGGGCGTCAGGCAGAGTTGCAAGGACCCCATTCCAGACCCTAGCTCACGGATGACATTTCTAAACTCACCCTGGGCCAAAAGGGACCTACAGCCTTGAAGGGAAAAAAGTATTCCTGACAGGAGTCATCACCTGCTGACTAAAGAGCCCTTGGTCCCAGAATAACCAGCAGCAATACTCAGGTAGTATGCTGTGGGCCTTGGGCTCTGACACATGCTGAATACAGATGTAACCCAGCACATTCCCAGCTGTGGTGGCTATGGTGAAAGATCCTCTCTTTTGAGAAACGCATATGGAAAAGTAAAGGGGACCTTTGTCTTGCACCTTACGTACGAGCTCGGCCACAGTTGGCTAGAGCTACAAGTGGGTTCTTAGGGTCCCCAAGTCTAGGTCTAGGCTCTTAGAAAGCATTTCTAGACCTGACCTGGACCAAAAGGGAGCCCATTTCCCTGAAGGGTGAGCCTTAGGCCATGCAGTATTCACCACCACTTCAGATGACTGAAGAGTTTTTGGGCTTTAAGTGAATATTGGTGGTGGCCTGGTAAAACCTGTTGTGGGTTGGTGGTGGCAGTGGCCACAGGGAGAGGCTTCTCTACCTATGGAAAGGGGAAGGACTTTGTGTTGTGGTTCAAGTGCTGCCAGCTTAGCCGCACTGGAATACAACATCAGGAAAATTTCTAAGGATTTTTACTCCAATCTGTAGCTCCCAGGAAGCACCTCTGGACCCGCTCCTAACCCAGGGCCTGAGGAAACTTGCCACCCTAAAGGGAAGGGCACAAACGTGGCTGGCTTCACCACCTGCGGATCACAGAGCCCTAGGTCCTTCAGTGAACATAGGAAGTAGCCTGGTAGTGGTTACACTGGGCCCTGGGTGAAAGCCAGAGCTGTGGTGGCTTGTGTTCTGACCCAGCATGGTCCCAGTGCTGATGGCCACAGGGGTCCTTGCATCACTATTCCCCCAATACCAGGTAACTCAGCACAGATAGAGACTGTTGTTTGTTTGGGAGAAAGTAAGAGAAAATAACAAGAGACTCTGCCTGGTAATCCAGAAAATTCTTCCAGATTTTATCCAAAACCAGCAAGGCAGTATCTCTACAAGTCTGCAAAATCCACAGTATTATTGGGCTTGGGGCCCAAGTCCCTTCAAATACTTGGAAAGCCTTCTCAAGAAAGATGGGCACAAACAAGTCCAGACTACAAAGACTACAATAAATACCTAATTCTTCAATGCCCAAACACTGATGGACACCTACCAGTATCATATCATCAGGAAAACATGACCTCATCAAATGAACTGAATATGGCACCAGAGAACAATTCTGGAGAAAGAGAAACATGTGACCTTTCAGACAGAGTATTCAAAATAGCTGTTTTGAGGAAACCCAAGGAAATTCATGATAACACAAAGAAGGAATGCAGAATTCTCGCAGATAAATTTAACAGAGAGATTGAAGTAATTAAAAAGAGTCAAGCAGAAACTCTAGAGTTGAAAAATGCAACTGACATACTGAAGAATGTATTAGAGTCTCTTCATAGCAGAATTGATCAAGCAGAAGGAAGAATCAGTGAGCTTGAAAACAGGCTATTTGAAAATACACAGTCAGAGAGAACAAAAGAAAAAAAGAATAAAATACAATGGAGCACGTTTATAAGATCTAGAAAATAGCCTCAAAAGGCAAATCCAAGAGTTATAGGCCTAAAAGAGGAGATAGAGAAAGAGATAAAGGTAGAAAAGTTTATTCAAAGAGACAATATCAGAGAACTTCCCAAACCTAGAGAAATATATCAACATTTAAGTACAAAAAGGTTATAGAACCCCAAGCAGATTTAACCCAAACACTACCTCAAGGTATTTAATAATCAAACTCCCAAAGGTCAAGAATAAAGAAAGGATCCTAAAAGAAGCAAGGGAAAAGAAACACATAACATACAATGGAGATTCAATACATCTGGTAGCAGACTTTTCAGTGGAAACCTTACAGACCAGGAGAGAGTAATATGACATATTTAAAGTGCTGAAGGAAAAAGTTTTTACCCTAGAATAGTATATCTGGGAAAAATATCCTTCCAACATGAAGGAGAAATAAAGACCTTCCCAGATAAATAAAAGCTGAGGGATTTCATCACCTCCAAACCTGTCCTACAAGAAATGCTAAAGAGAGTTCCTCAATCTGAAAGAAAAGGATTTTAATGAGCATGAAAAAAAAAATCATCTTAAAGTACCAAACACACTGGTAATAGTAAGTACACAGAAAAACACAGAATAATATAACACCAGAATAGGGGTGCTTTCTTGTCTTAAGTAGAAAAAACAAATAATGAACCAACCAAAAACAATAACTACTACAGCATTTCAAGACACAGTATAGTAAGACATAAAGAGAAACACTAAGAAGTTAAAAAGTGAGGGATGAAGAGTTTTTAATAGTTTTTATGTGTTTGCTTATGTAATCAGTGTTATCATCAGCTTAAAATAATGGGTAATAAGATACTATTTGCAAGTCTCATGGTAACCTTAAATAGAAAATCATACCACAGATACACAGAAAATAAAAAGCAAGAAATTAAAGCATACCACCAAGAGAAAACCACCTTCATTTAAAGGAAGCCATGAAGGAAGAAAAGAAGGATAAGAATACCACAAAACAACCAGAAAACAAATAACAAAATCACAGGAGTTAAGTCCCTACTTACCAATAATAACATTGAAGGTAAATGGACTAAACTTTTCAATCAAAAGACATAGAGTGGCTGAATAAATGGGAAAAAAATGAGACCCAATGATCGATAGCCTACAAGAAACACACTTCACCTATAGAAATATCCATAGACTCAAAATAAAGGAAACTAAAAAAGAGCAAGGGTAGCAATACTTATATAAAACAAAATGGATTTCAAGACAAAAACTGTAAGAAGAGACAAAAGAGGTCTTTATATAATGATAAAGGGGTCAATTCAGCAAGAGGATATAACAATTGTAAATATATGCACCCAACACTGGAGCACCCAGATATATAAAGCAAATATTATTACAGCTAAGGAGAGTTAGACCTTAATACAATAATAACTGGAGACTTACATCCACTTTCAGCATTGGACAGATCTCCCAGACAGAAAATCAACAAAGAAACATCAAACTTAATCTGCTCTATAGAACAAATGGACCTAACAGGTATTTATAGAACATTTCATCCAGTGACTATAGAATACACATTCTTCACCTCATCACAGGAATAATTGTAAAGGATATACCATATGTTAGGTCACAAAACAAGTTTTAAAACGTTCAAAAAAATTGAAATAATATCAAGCATCTGCTCTGACCACAATGGAATAAAACTAGAAATTAACAACAACAGGTATTTTGGAAACCATACAAACACACGGAAGTTAAACAATAAGCTCTCAAATGACCAGTGGGTCAATGAGGAAATTGAAAGGAAAATTGAAAAATGTCTTGAAACAAATGATAATGGAAACACAATATTCCAAAACCTATGATATACAGCAAAAGCAGTACTAACAGTGAAGCTTATAGCTACAAGTGCCGACATCAAAAAAGAAAAAACAAACTTAAAATAAATAACTTCATGATGCATTTTACAGAGTGCTGATTGGTCCATTTTACAGAGTGCTGATTGGTGCATTTACAATTCTTTAGCTAGACACAGAGTGCTGATTGGTGTGTTATTAGAGTGCTGATTGGTGTGTTTACAATCCTTTACCTAGACACAGAGCACTGATTGGTGCATTTACAATCCTCTAGCTAGACAGAAAGGTTCTCCAAGTCCCCATTCAACCCAGGAAGTCCAGCTGGCTTCACCTCTCACTTTTATTTTCACATAGTTGTGTAGTTTTAAGAGGTCTTCGTGGTATTGATTTCTATTTTTATTCCACTGTGGTCCAAGTGTACAGGTGATATGATTTTGATTTTTTAGAATCTACTGAGATGTACTTTATGGCAGAGCATGTGGTTGATGTTACAGTATATTCCATGTGCAGATGAGAAAAATATATATTCTGTGGTTGATGGGTGGAGCAGTCTATAAATGTATATTAGGTTCCTTGGTCAAATGTCTAATTGAAGCCTAGAATTTCTTTGTTAGTGTTCTACCTCAGTGATCTAATGCTGTCGGTAGAGTGTTGAAGTTCCACACTATAATTGCGTGGCTGTTGTTTTGTATATGTTGAAGTACTTGTTTTATGAATCTGGGTGCTGTAATATTAGGTGTGTATATCTACAGATTCAATGCTATTCCTATCAAACTACCAAAGTGAGTTTTCACATAACTAGAAAAGAACTATTCTGAAGTTTATATGAAACCAAAAAGAATAGCCAAGCAATCCTAAGTAAAAAGAACAAAGCCAGAATCATCACATTACCTGACTTCAAACTATGCTATAGGGCTACAATAACCAAAACAGCATTCTATTGACACGAAAATAGACACACAGACCAATGGAACAGAATATAGAACTCAGAAGTAAAGCCACACACCTACAGCCATCTGATCTTTGACAAAATTGACAAAAATAAGAAATGATGAAAGAAATCCCTATTTGGTAAATAGTGCTGGGATAACTGACTAATTATAGGCAGAAGAATGAACCTGGACCCCTACTTTCACCATGTACAAAAATTAACTCAGGATGGATTAAAGATTTAAATGTAAGACCTCAAATTATAAAAATTCTAGAAGAAAACCTAGGAAACACCATTCTGAACACTGGCCTAAGGAAATAATTTATGACTACATCCTCAAAAGAAACTGCAACAAAAACAAAAATTGAGCAAGTGGGACCTAATTAAATGAAAGAGCTGTTGCACAACAAAAGACATAGTTGACAGAGTAAACAGGCAACCCACAGAATAGGAGAAAATACTTTCAAACTATGTGCCTGACAAAGGTCTAATATCCAGAATCCATAAGGAACTTAAACAACTCAACAAACAAAAAACAACCCCATTAAAAAGCAGGCAAAGGACACGAACAGACACTTCTCAAAAGAAGACACACAAACATATGAAAAAATGCTCATGTCACTAAACATCAGAGAAATGTAAATCAAGACCACAACAAGATACCATTTTACATCAGTCAAAATGGTTATTATTAAAAGAACAAAAAAATAACAGATGCTAGCAAGGCTACAGAGAAAAGGAAATGCTATTATAATGTGCATAGAAATGTAAAGTAATTCAGCCACTGTGGAAAGCAGTTTGGAGGTTTCTCAAAGAAATAAAAACAGAACTACCATTCAACCCAGTAATCTCATTACTGGATAAATACCCAAGGGCATATAAATCATTTTACACAAAAGACATATGCATTTGTATGTTCGTTGTACCACTATTCACAAAAGATATGAAATCGAACTAGGTGCCCATCAATGGTGGACTGTATAAAGAAAATGTGGCATACATAGACTATGGAATACTATGCATCCATAAAAAGGAATGAAATCATGTTCTTTGCAGCAACATGGGTACAGCTGGAAGCCATCATCCTAAGCAAATTAACACAGGAACAGAAAACCAAAATGCCACATGTTCTCTCCTATAAGTAAGAGATGAATATTAGGTATGTAAACTTGGGGAAAAATAGACATTGGCGACTACTGGGATGAGAGAGCAGGAGATGGGCAAGGGCTGAAAAACTACTTATTGGGTACTATGCTGACTACTGAGTGATAGGATCATTTACACCCCAAACCTCAGTGTCACACAACATATCCATATAACAAACCTGCACATATACCCTTAAATCTAAAAGTTGAAATTATAAAACACAAAACAAAAAACTTGATTATTAGCATACTTTAAACTCCAGACATTTCCCCTATTTTCTGCTACAATATCAGGTTGTCCCACTCAACTAGGTCTTTCCCATCAAATAAACCAGCTCTTATTTCTCCCATCTTAAAAATATTTTAAACATCTTGAATCTATTTTTTCTATTTCCTTTTATGGCAAAATTCCTCAAAAGAGTTATGTATTATTGATGACCCAAATTTCTCTTCTATTATTGTACTATTTATCTAATCTGTTGAAACAAATCACCTTGAACCACTCCACAAAAACCACTCTTGTAAAAGCCATCAATAATCTCCAAATTGTTCAATTGAATGGTCAGTTCTCTACCCCCATTTAACAGAGTTTGATGATCACTCTCCCCTTTGAAACATTGTCTTTATGTGGCTTCTAAACAATATAATTCCCATGGTTTTCCTCCTTGATTACCAGCTATTTCTTCCTGCTCTTTCTGTTGATCCCTCTATATCTCCTTGTCCTTTTAATGTTGGAGTGTTTCAGGGCTCAGTCATTGTCCTTTTTTCCCTTTCTATGTCCACTGATCCAGATTCCTTATTTTAAATACAATAGATATACTATCATTCTCAAATGCGTATTTCATTTGAGCTTCAGAGTTACATATACAAGTGCTTACTTGACACTTTTATATGGCTAACTAAAGAAATCTCAGATTTAGCATGTGCAAACTAAACTCTTGATCTCCCAACAGTCTGATCTTCCCAGCATCTTCCCTACCTCTCCACTTCATTTTTCCCATTTGCTCAAGCCAAAATGCTAGTCTCCTCTTTCTGTCATAGTCCACATCAAATTCCTCAGAAAATCTTATTAGTACATTTTCAATTTATAGCTGAAATTTCGCCACTACTCACTCCTCTATTGTACCATCTGGATCTAAGTCCTCATCATTCCCACCTACGCTATTGAATATCCTCCTAATTTATATTCTTGCTTCTACCTTTGTCTTGGTCTATCCTTAAATCAGCAGCCAGAGTAATCTTGTTCAAAGACAGGATAATTTTGTTACTCCTTTGCTCAAAACACCACAGTAACATTTCATCTCACTCAGAGGAGAAAAAAAAAAAAAAAAAAAAAAAAAAAAAAAAAAAAAAACACCACACATATAATGACAATCACAGAAAAAGTAAGCTTCAATTGCAACTGCAATTGTTTTCTTAAATGCTCATAATACTGTTATTTTAGATGTTTCACTACAATAAATAAGACAGGGTCCCTGTTCCTTCTCTGACCTCTTCTGTTATTATTTGCTTCTCATTTGCTCCTCTCCAATCACAATGGCTCTCCTGATACCCCTTGACCCTACCAAGAATGCACTCTCCTTATGACTTTCACACTTACTGTTCTCTTTACCTGAAGTGCTTTTCCCCCAGAGAGCCACACAACTTACTCTCTCGCCTCCTCCAGGTACATATATGAATATATTACTTTCTCAGGCAGGCCTTACCTATCAGCCTCTTAAAAAATTATAACACTTCCCTCCCTCTAGCATGCTGTAGCCTTCTTTCATGCTTCATTTTTCTCTGTAACATATATCACTATCTAACATACATTTTCATTATTTCTATTTTATTTTCTATTGTCTCCCCCCTCCCGCTGGAATGTAACCTCCATAAGGGGTGGGATTTTTGTCTGTCTTCTTACTGCTGTATCTCCAATACCTACTGCAGTGTATAGCACGTTTCATATTCAATAAATATTTGTTGAATGAATGAATGAATGTACAGAAAAATAGCACAATTTTAACAGCAAAAAAAATTGAAAATGATTTAAATGTCCTTTAACAGAAAAATGGATAAACTCAATGTAATCTCATAACACAATCTCAGAAATATATTGTTGGGAGTAGAAAATCTGCATAAAGTGTGATATCAGTTATAAAGCTTAAAACCCTGCAAAATAATACTTGCTTCATTTACAGTTAAATACATATGCAACAATAGAACAAAATCACCTATGGTTAGAGTAAACATGCAAGTCAAGAGCATTTTAACTCTGGGATAACAGAAAAATTGGATGATAAAACTAAACAGGAGATTTTATTTATCAGCGAATTTTACATGTATATACACTTCCAGTAATATTTGAAATATTTAACAATGAGTTATATGTTTCTCATTTCCCTAAAACCCACCTCTGCATGTTGTCAGTGTTTCTGAATTAGCGAATTGGAGATCTTGTGTGAAAAGATTATTTGCAGATAGAGCTATAGCATAAAATCCAGTCTATGACTTCACTCGATTCTGAATTGATTGTACTTCAGCAGGTTGAGCATAAAACCGCATGGAATGTGTTAAGGATTCCAGGCCGGGCGCGGTGGCTCAAGCCTGTAATCCCAGCACTTTGGGAGGCCGAGGCGGGCGGATCACAAGGTCAGGAGATCGAGACCACAGTGAAACCCCGTCTCTACTAAAAATACAAAAAATTAGCCGGGCGCGGTGGCGGGCGCCTGTAGTCCCAGCTACTCAGGAGGCTGAGGCAGGAGAATGGCGGGAACCCGGGAGGCGGAGCTTGCAGTGAGCCGAGATCGCGCCACTGCACTCCAGCCTGGGCAACAGCGTGAGACTCTGTCTCAAAAAAAAAAAAAAAAAAAAAAAAAAAAGGATTCCAGATTTTGCTTGCAGTGTGACATTAATCAATCTCTAGTGATTCCTAGATCTTCACAGTTCCATAACCAACTGTTTATATATATATACTTTAAGTTCTGGGATACATGTGCAGAATGTGCAGGTTTGTTACACAGGTATACACATGCCATGGTGGTTTGCTGCACCCATCAACCCATCATCTATATTAGGTATTTCTCCTAATGCTATCCCTCCCCTAGCCCTCTACCCCCTAACAGACCCTGGTGTGTGATGTTCCCCTCCCTGTGTCCATGTGTTCTCATTGTTCAACTCCCACTTATGAGTGAGAACATGCAGGGTTTGGTATAACCAACTCTTATCCTATCACCCACAGCCAGCTTGTGCTGTAATTTAGCATAAAACTTCCAGGCATTCCCACCACACACCCTACTGAGGGCTTAATGTGTTCTCAGCATGCAACTTTCCAAAGAAATAATAATTTCTTTAACAACAAAAATATGACCTTATCACAAAATCTTGTAAATTCATATTTTAATCTAATTATTAGACATCCATTAGGTTGGATTACTCAAATTGTTTTATATTTGCTATAGAAATCATTAGAAAATGTCAAACCTCCTGATTCTGGATAAAATAGACTTGCCATGTTTTAGGATCACCATCAGCTCTTCTTTTGCTATAAATTCCATCTAAAACATAACAGTGTATTTTCTTAAAATTAAAAGAGCTTGTCCTGAACTAACTTCCATATTCTACACAGGAAGCTCACATTTATCTTTGTAAGACACTATTTGACCGGGCGTGGTGGCTCACGCCTGTAATCCCAGCACTTTGGGAGGCTGAGGCGGGTGGATCACAAGGTCAGGAGATTGAGATCATCCTGGTTAACACGGTGAAACCCCGTCTCTATTAAAAATGCAAAAAAAATTAACCGGGCGTGGTGGCGGGCACCTGTAGTCCCAGCTACTCAGGAGGCTGAGGCAGGAGAATGGCGTGAACCTGGGAGGGGGAGCTTGCAGTGAGCCGAGATCGCACCACTGCACTCCAGCCTGGGTTACAGAGCGAGACTCCATCTTGGGGAAAAAAAAAAGAGAGACACCATTCACCCCACTCCTTTTAATAAGAGAAGCTATGATGGTACAAATGAATTAATTCAGTATTTATTGGGAGGCAAACCCTTAAATCCATAAATATTTAATAGGCACAGGTATTATTTTGAACGAATGCTTTTCTACTTGCATAGATACAGGAAATTGTCATTCTAAATCAACACCCTCACCCCCACCCACCATCCTTCTTAGAGCATGGTCCTGTGCTTAAATAATCTTTATAATTACAGCAATAAGGACCTAGCCTGTTAATGGACAGTTCCTTATGCGAATGGTCCTCGCCCGAATGAATGAAGAATAACTGTGGATTAGTTGATATTAAAATGCTTAATTGAAATTGGTACTTACAAATTTGTTGTTCAAAGTTGTCAGTGATTTGACTGATTTCTATCAGCTCTTATTTCCACCTACCCTCTCCCTAAAGAATTGAATAAGCAGCCTATCTGGCCCACTATGTGGATAAAATAAGAAATCTTGCGCTTTAATTGCATTTACATTGTAACCTAAAGGTGGGAAATCCATATCAAAATTGGAAATGTCTTAATATCAATGAACCCAACAAGCTCATCTATTTCCTGTGTCAAATCCTGATGGTAAGTTGACAGGCAGCTCATATATCTGGCTGGCTCTGCTCTTGAGCTAGATGCAGAGATCACAGCTGCCATTACACATTTAGAGATGTGGATT
The DNA here is from genome assembly GCF_024542745.1 of Macaca thibetana thibetana. Classification (NCBI taxonomy): domain Eukaryota; kingdom Metazoa; phylum Chordata; class Mammalia; order Primates; family Cercopithecidae; genus Macaca; species Macaca thibetana. The sequence continues at coordinate 58,573,320 of NC_065584.1, read as the reverse complement.
TTAAAAAATAAAGAACGACTCACAGCTCCACATATCACATATAATATTGCCACAGAACAATCATTGACACAACTTGGTCCATCCCCTTTAAGAGAGGACCTAAAAGAAGTCATTCCTTTTGGAGTTCTGGTCATCTACAGGCAACATGGTAAATATACTCTTATAATTTATAATTTAACAAGTGAGTTGTATTACAGTAAAAATAATTTCACACATACACATTTTTGCTTTACTTTTACTACTTGTCCCCTCCAAAAATATTACACATTGGTAGGAGGGTTGTGTTTGGGAGGGATTTTGAGATGAGCTCAGCATGCTTCCCAATGGTTTCTAGAAGCCAACTCCAAGAGACAGGAGATCCCCAAATGGTGCTGATTACACAGTCCTCTGCGTTGCTGTTGAACAATTATTGAGTCTACAGTCATACCACCCTAGTCTACAGCCATACCACCCTGAATGCGCCCACTCTCATCTGAACAATTATTGAACATTTACTATTTATCAGATTAGTTTGGCAGACCTGGAAATACTGAGATGAGTAAGATGCTGACACTAGCCTCCAGGATGTCTACTCACACACATAGACAGGCAAGCACAACACAAATAATAAAAAGCTTAAAATGATGCTGAGAGAACCAAACTTCTCCCAGCCTCAGAAAGAGTACCTAATTCTGGCTGAGGCAATCAAAAAAAGCTTTTGGGAAGAATTGACACTTAGAGTAAGTCATTAGGAATAAATGAGAATGTGTATTATGTGGATAGGATAGATAAGGGCACACCAAGCAAAGAACAGCACATACGCAGAGGCACAGTCATATGGACTAATGTGGAGAATCCACACAAAAGCATAGGATGGATGTGGAATTTTATCCTGAAGGCAATAGAATCCTTTCAAAAATTTTAAGCAAGGAAGTGAACTGATCACACAGGTGCTTCAGGAAGATCGCTATGGCAGCAGCATGGGAGAGGGATCAGAGGAGGGCCATAGGAGAAATGGGAAGGGAATTATGTGGCCAAAAAACCTACAAACTGTATCAGCTGTCTGTCACATCAGGAAATGTATCAGATCGACTTGGCACTAAATAGTACTTGGGTGACAAGAGAGAAACATTTCAAATGTTGTTGGAATATCATTATGACTGCATTCCCTATGAAAATAATAATGAAATAATAATAAAGTAATAATTAACTACCATTCAGTGTCTTTAATCCTCATAACTATTCTACAAGGTAGAGTTTATATTCCATTTTACAATCATGCCAACAAAATCAGAAAAATTAAGTAAATTAATTCAAGTCACATATCTACTAAATGACAGAATCAAGATCTAAACCTGGGTTGTCTGGCTCCGAAACACACACTCTTTTTTTTTTTTTTTTTTTTTTAATTTATTTATTATTATTATACTTTAAGTTGTAGGGTACATGTGCATAACGTGCAGGTTTGTTACATATGTATACTTGTGCCATGTTGCTGTGCTGCACCCATCAACTCGTCATTTACATCAGGTATAACTCCCAATGCAATCCCTCCCCCCTACCCCCTCCCCATGATAGGCCCCGGTGTGTGATGTTCCCCTTCCTGAGTCCAAGTGATCTCATTGTTCAGTTCCCACCTATGAGTGAGAACATGCAGTGTTTGGTTTTCTGTTCTTGTGATAGTTTGCTAAGAATGATGGTTTCCAGCTGCATCCATGTCCCTACAAAGGACACAAACTCATCCTTTTTGATGGCTGCATAGTATTCCATGGTGTATATGTGCCACATTTTCTTAATCCAATCTGTCACTGATGGACATTTGGGTTGATTCCAAGTCTTTGCTATTGTGAATAGTGCTGCAATAAACATACGTGTGCATGTGTCTTTATAGCAGCATAATTTATAATCCTTTGGGTATATACCCAGTAATGGTATGGCTGGGTCATATGGTACATCTAGTTCTAGATCCTTGAGGAATCTCCATACTGTTTTCCATAATGGTTGAACTAGTTTACAATCCCACCAACAGTGTAAAAGCGTTCCTATTTCTCCACATCCTCTCCAGCACCTGTTGTTTCCTGACTTTTTAATGATCGCCATTCTAACTGGTGTGAGATGGTATCTCATTGAACACACACTCTTTTTATTGGACCATGATTTGTCTTGGATTCTCCATCTCAGGGGATTTATCAATGAAGTCCCCCAAAAGATCACTAAATAGTTGTCTCTTAGAAAATATTCCAATAAGGTTAATATAGAAATTTCTCCATCATTTTATTTTCCCCTCTTCCATGTATTCAAGATTAAAACATTTTTCACAGAAAATGTACTAGAAGGAAACTGGCCACCATAGTGCTGATCCGGGCCACATAGGGTTATTTTCAAGGCTAAAACAACTTCTTGGAGGAAATACTAACATTAAATTATGCTAAAAGTATTTTTGGCTCTTACTAAATGATGCGTATAGAAAGGCTAGTTTAAAATAGTCACAGATTGGGGGTTGGGAGAGAGGAAAGATACCTCACTGGCATGCCCTTGCTTAAATTGCCTAATTAGTCATGCAAAATGCAACCTATATGCAATGGATGAGTTAACATTGCTATCACAACCTTCACTTTTCCATTATCTGACTTTTATGAGTTTAAATTTGCAGTCTTAAAGGTTGCGGTTGCGCCACTCTAGAATTTTTGCATTTAATTAAACACAGCAATAGAGAAAAATCACATTTTTCAAAACAAATGTTCATCATCTTAAATCTAGCAATAAAAAAGATGACTCATCAATATTCTCAGAGGAAAGCTTTCAACTTGCCTTGCTACCATACTATTCTTTCTTTCTTACAGCCAACATGACATCTGCCAAAAACATGTGGCTACATCTATAAAAGACGATTACTGTATTTGTTTTTAAACTTTCCTACATGCTATTCTGTGACCAAGTGCAAAATCAAATCTAGCTAGAATGTGTCATTTAAGCCTTTAATAGATGTAACTTTATTTTTTACTATTATTATAATAGGCCAAAGTAAATTATATCTTAAAAATCGCAAGAATACAGTATTTTCTATAATTTAAGCTATTTATCCTCAAATCACATGAAGTACACCAGATATCAATATCAAAACCCAATGAAACAAAAGCATCTTTTTTCCTAAAATTGAGTGGTAAGAATGATCCTCAGAGTATGTTAAAAACACTAAAAATTACATATATTGTAATGGCATCTTATGAAAGCATTTAAACCTATGAGGTAAGCTTTTGGTGGTCATTAAAGGGTCCACTTAACTGGAATGTAAATATCGTGGTCTTAATTTTAAAGGAGTCTACATGTGAATAAATATTATAGAGAACCTAGAGATTCTCTAGAGATACCGCTAAAGAATCTTCCATTATTCGGTCAACTAATATTTATATGTTATCTTCTACAGCCAGGCCCTATACTAGGCTCCATCATCTAGGGAAGGGGTACACTGGCCTTGACAGACACATTTTACTCTATTTGGAGGAGGAAGTTTGTTGGCTGAGGAAAAGGGCAATAGTGCTTAAGCAGGTGTTTTGAAGAAGGTGACAAATGTTTGGAAAAAGGTGATGTGAACAAATAGAAGAGCTGATTAAGGATGATACTGAGGTTGAAAATCACACTCCAGACCATGAGTTTGGTATGAGTCCTCTCAACTCTGATTTCATCTAGCATCTTTCAGCGTCTGAGACACAAGAATACAGAAGGCAGAGGCTGATGCAAATCAGAGTTAACAGAGTAGATCTGGTAGAAACAGAGGGAGACTCTAATGTTGAGAGTACTGATAACAGAATGGGTGGTGCGTCATACCCCAGGCTTTCAGACAATATTTGGACTCATGTAATAAAAAAGAAACTGAGATCTGGCCAGTAGAAGTGTTACATTGGCCACCACAATAGAAAAGCATAGTTTGCTCATGTGCTTCCCAGATCTAAGTCAATTCTTAAGAGGCTGCCTTGGTGAGGAGGCCAGGTCTCCCTTGAGAAAGAACTCTGTAATGCTGCTATGCATACATACTATAAGATTCACCCTGATTCTTCCCCAAAGGGACTTGCTGCCATTTATCAGAGTACCTATGCACTCAGGGAAAGAGGATAATCATACTTTTCAAGAATAGCTAGATATGGGATGTGAATGATATCATCATGATTTTATGTTTAGAGACAGGGGCTTATTGTCACCAGTTGACAAGAGAAGTTTTCCCCCAAGTTTATCTGATAGATGATCCAATGAGTTTTTGGACCCAGCTTGTAGGTCCCTGTTCTCCATGGTTTATAAAGGAATGCATATACCTTGACCTGTGAAATGGGGGCATTATGGTAGAAAGAGCTTAGTAGAAATGCCTAAACTGACCTCCCAATAATATTATCTCTGACAAGAGACCTATTATAAGGCTAAGGCTATGACAGAAGGCCAAAGACAACAGAAGCCAGTGCTCTTCCTATGATCTCCATCAGCCAGAAATAACCAGTCTCATAGGATTGTGGAGCCCTGTTAAAGGCATAACTAAGACACCCTCTTGGAGACAACACCTTTAAGGACTGAGTTGTTGTCATCCGAAAGGCAATGACTGATATGTGAGGCCGTATCTTCAAAGGCTAGAATATGTATCTGTGACCCAAAGGGCAAAAATAAAATTGGCCATTTAAACCATCTCCCCCAGTGACCTACTTGCAGAATGTGTGCTCACCATCCCTGCAACTTTAGTTTCTGACAAGTGAGGAGGGAGACAAGTGAAGGCAGTTTCTACCAAAAGCCACATCTCTACAACTATGCTAACAATCTTGTCACTTTGGCTCCTTGTGTCAGAAGACTAGGAAGAAAATAAAGGAGTGATTGTAGTGGCAAAGATGCTGGACTCTGACTGACAAGATGAGCTAGTGTTGCTTCTAAACAAGGGTGCAGGGATCAGCACATCTGGAACGCAGGGTGTGTCTCATGTTTCCATTCCCATCGACTAATAGTCAATCACAACAACCATAGGACATAAGGACAAAAAAAACAGGACTTGGACATTTTGGGGAAGAAGTCTGTGTTATCCCATCAGACTGGTAATTCAGCTCAGCAAAATTTTGATAAATTATAAGGGAAATCAAGAACACATGATAGAAAAGATAAATGAAGTCTACGAAATAGGGCCTCAGAACCAGCTGCAGTAATTGAGACAATAGCCTGTTTCAACTCTCCTTCTTGCCTCTACTCCTTCAGAGACTGTAGCTGGCCACCACTTTGAAGTGAACTCTGTGACCTGCATCTCCCCACTGGAAAGAGAGGAGGGCATCAAGTTGTCACAGTATTGGAGGTCCCATATCATGATGGGGATTGGAGGCAGATATAATGGAAGGATCGAGTGGATATGAGTGATCCAAAAGGTAGATTGTAGCAGGTTTCTCTTATGTAGCATTTCAAATGTTCCTGACCTCACCTGTCTCTTGTCCCAGCTCTTGTCTCAGTGAGCCAATGCCACATAGGCTCCTATGGACTTCATACTGGTACATACTGACAGTATGTCACCTCATGCCTGAATTAAGTTCCTCTCTTGCCTCTCTTCCCTTTGATATTTATTCAGGACCAATCAAGACAAGAGCCAGTGGGTTAATTATTCCCCTTTTGTATTAGGAATCAAAATCTGAGACAGAAATTTGTGTTCAAGTGATTCATTGAAGGAGTATTCCCAAGAAAAAAGGAAAAGAGGCCAGCACCTTAGGACAGGGGAGGAAGCCAACCAAGCATTTGACCTCAGCAGGTGACTAACTTTACCCTGATCCCATAGGGTGCTCTGGGTCATGAATCAAGGCAAGGGGACAGTCCTTTGACCCTTCTGTGAGTCAGTCATTGGCTAGGGGCTACTCCTCAGGCTAGAGACTAACCTTCCTGTTACAATGACTTTCTGGCAATTTTCCAGAGAAGCGGCAGTGATGTATTTCTGGCAGCCAACACAGCAGCTGGGGGATGGGTGTGCAGGCCCAGTAAAGAGAATCTCGGGGGACTCCAACAGCATCCTTTTTGTCCACTGAAGGAGATTCCTGAGAGGTCGTTTATATGACTGCTCAGGGAACAACCCTTAGAATCAAGTAATCATTTGCATTGTGTGCATGAATCATTGTATATGCAACCGGCTCCATAGCACACCCTGGTATTGGCTCTTCTTCCTCCTCTGTGTCACTTCCCTTGTCCTCCACTCATGCTTCCTGGGGATTGTAATCTCTAATAAATTAAACCTTATACACCCTCTGCCTCAGGCTCTGCTTTCTAAGGCACCCAAACTAAAACTACTGTGGAAGAAAGAAACAAAGAATAAAGGACCTACAGGATATGTAAAGTCTCAAGGTGCTGCCGCAGTGAAAGGGTGGGGACGGGGGCAGATAAGAGACCTGATTGGATTGAGAGGTCTATACAGAATGAAGTCTCCTGTGCATGGCACTGAAGGCCTGAAGAAGGTGACAGTCTTGCTCAATACTTAGGCAATATTTTGCCAAGAAGTTACTTGCAGAGTCCCATACATAACTCAAAGAAGCATAACTAGTCAAAGATTTTGGAAGATAAAAATATCTTCCAACCAAAATTTGTGACTGGGTAGGCCATAAGAGTTAATTGTAGTAATTTATAATGAAAAGTCCAAGATGGCTATATGTTTATAGGTAACTAGGAAAGGATTGATATTTTGGTTCCCTGAAAGCTTTCTCCTCAGAAGACTCACAGAACATCCCTACAGGCAAAAGACCTACTTACTTGGGGAAGTTACCAATTTAAAACACAGTTTCTACAGATAGCATTAATTCCTATATGTGGCTATTTCCTATGCAGGCTTTTGAAATGCTCCTAGTTGTTGAAGTGTGAACAACTTTCATAAAGTACAGAGAAAGAAAATTTTCTTAAAGCCCCATTTGAATTGCTTCTCTAGTAGAACATTACATAGGTTATTATGCCTAGGGATTTGATTTACTTCACCTCTTTGGCACTTTCAATAAGCACCCCATTATCAAAAGCCTCCTTAATTTCATTTAATGTGAAAAGCAAAAAGTCACTTACCAAAGCAGGAAATAAGTTTATTATGCCTGGCAATACTATCATCATTAATTATATTTGTTAACTTTTTAAATTTTCCTAGATTCAGAATGCTTCTTAAAAATATATCATCAAATGCAACAATGCCATATAGAGTTCACTGGAGTGAAAAATAACTCTGATGTCACCAAAGGGTAAAGAATTACCAGTTGAAAGCCATTCGGTAAAGATGACAGAGATTTAAAGTTGAAATGCTCTACCATTGTCCAGTTAGCACTATAATCTGTGTTTATACATATAAAAAAAATACATGAACACATTTTTAAACACGTTAGAAGCATAGAGCTCTATAAACAGACATCAGATCTTACATACAACTCAAGTGCCTTCTTAACGAATTTAAAAGTTTGTGGGAGTTTTTTGGCAGAAGCTAGGCATAAAAAACAAAGATAAATGCCTACAAAGATGAAAAACATTTAAAATATGAGCAATTTTGGAGAGCTTATAACTTAATAAAATGTGAGGCATACCTTCTAATAAATGCCTGTGGGTAGATATTTTAAAAGCTTAATCCTTTACTATCCAGCGCCCAGGGTACCCACACATCTTAGGTAGCTACACATTGTCACAAAATGCCTAGAGAAAAGACATACATTTTTTCTCACAGTTAAAAGAAGCAGAGTGAATATCCAGGCTCACTGACAAATAAATCTAGAAGGAGCTATTAAACAATTGTACTATGAATTTTCCTGTCAAACGAGTGACCAAGTTTTAGTCTTCTGAGTCAACACAAGCAAAACCTTGGTATTCTGTAGAAGCATCAGCAGAAATCCTGCGTATTTCTGAGACTCCTCATATCTATTTCAAATTTCAGTTCAGCATTAAGTGACATTTTAATATTTTTTATTCAATTGGCATTAGTTGTTGAGAGTCCACTCTGTGCCAAGCACTAATGTAGGGGCTGGGGTTTAGAAGGGTGAATGAAAAGCACTTTGCAGTTTAGTATATTATGGTTCTCAGGATTATAAAAGTGTAAGATCCTTAAGGAAGGGACCATGTTGTCCATCTCTCATGGAGATTAGCAGAGTGCTAAGCAGATATTAGGTGCTCAAACTTCACTGCACGTTTTTGAAAATACTAATGGTAGTCGCTGGCATGTGAACAACTAATTTTTTTACTCTAAAATACTTTATTTGGTAGCACTAAAATACTAATTCTTACAGATTATGGGATAAGATGCCAATATATTGACAGGCAACTTTGCCTGTCAGACTCAGGGTCACTGCATCCTTTAATTATACTACTTGAACTGTATGCCACCACTGTATGCCCATCTCATGGATATAAGAAGTGTCGCAATGTCCTCCAAAGGGATTCTACTACCCACACTTCTTGCAGGCTCACCAATTTGATTTTAACAAATATAGTTCCTTTTTCAGTCTCCTTACATTAGCTGCTGTTTGTGCAGTTACCTTACTGCATTGTGTAATTCTATTTATTATTTATATCCCACTTTCTGAAAGAATTTGGGATGGCATAAGATACTAAAATGTGTGATAGACAAGACCATTATAAGTAAAAGGGAAGATCAAAAGCCAGATCAGAATAATGAATAAACTTATCAAAAAGTGAAAATGATTTACTATAAGAGAGCACTAAATTTAGCTTTAAGCTTTCTCAAAGTCAAGGGGAATAGGGAGCTTATGGTCTAATATATAGTTCTATAATATGCAATATTGCATATATTATGGAATGGCAGATTCAATGAATTCTATCAACTTATCTATGGCAGAGACTGCTGGGCATCCACCAAAATCTGTTCTCCTCTTCTTCCATAGTGACAAAGTGGTGTCTGGGACACAGTTAGGGACTATATTTTACAGCCTCCCCTGCAATGAGGAGAGGGCATATGTAACTAAGCCCTCACAAATGGGATGCGAGCAGAACTGATATGTGCAATTTCTGCATCTCATGCTTAGGGTGAATTTTATAGTCCTGACTTCCAGTCTTTTCCCTTCCTACTAGCTGGAATGGGCATGACCAGAGTGACCTTGGAAGCTACAAGTTGAAAACGGTACAGCCTCCATTGACTTGGTTCCCCGATTGTAGAGAAAGTAGGCTTTCTCCTTGGAAATCCAGGGTGCCCAACTTAAATAATTTTCTCAAGTCACCCAAACACCTCAAAAATATGAGCTGAAGGAGGTATCTTTGAGTGAAATCAGAAATATATCTCCCAGCACTTTGGGAGGCTGAGGCGGGTAGATCACGAGGTCAGGAGATCAAGACCATCCTGGCTAACATGGTGAAACCTTGACTCTACTAAAAAATATAACAAAAATTAGCTGGGCATGGTGGCAGGTGCCTGTAGTCCCAGCTACTCGGGAGGCTGAGACAGGAGAATGGCGTGAACATGAGAGGCAGAGCTTGTAGTCAGCTGAGATCGTGCCACTGCACTCCAGTCCGGGTGACAGAGCAAGACTCTGTCTCAAAAAAAATGTGTGTGTATATATATATATATATATATATATATATATATATATATCCCAAAAAATGCCACTGAATATCAGGAGAAATTAAATCTGAGGTCATAGCAAGTACTTAGGATCAGACTGGTTAAAGAATTGGGAAAGTACTATAAAGAAACATGATGCATTTTATCTGCCACCTAGAGTAGTGTGATAGCATAAATGCGCATCAGGGAAGCCTGTCTCAGCAGCATGGCACTGCCTACTGCAGAGCTCTCTAAAGGGCCACTCACTGAACTTATTTGGGCCAGAGTGTCCAGTGATCATCATATCACTCAAGTCTAGTCCTGGGGAAAGTTTTGTTGTTAGTCATGTTTCATATTTCCTACTCATTTCCACCACATCCCCTTACTGCAAAGTACCCTTAAACCAGTGCTGATCTCTGGCTCTGCACGGGCTACCTCCTGCGTCAGCACCCCATGCTACATGTTTCCTTTTCCCTACCAAATTTTACTGGTCATGTGTCCAGTCCCTTTAAAGCTTCATTATGGAATGATGTTCTAATCTGATTGTCTAATAGCAAAGTAGGGCAAATAAAATTACGTTACTGCAATTCCTTCTTAATGTTCGCCCCACCAGACATTCTATTTGAAATGTAAATAGGTTTCCACTGCCAAGGCACACATTTGCATATATACACACAACTCATTGTCTAATATATGGTTCTATAATATATTATGTAATATAGCATATATTTTGAAATATGGCAGCTAAAACTTTGAACTTAGAGCATGTAGGTCATTGGGTTGAAAGTTTGGATTCAGCGGAAGGACAGAAAATGGAAAAGCCATGCCATTATTATGGGGATCAAGATTCTACTATGGCATTCTCAAGTTATGTGGCAACTTAGAGGAAGATGAGTATTGTCTATTTCCTGAAATCCTAGGAGATTTTATTGAGGTCATAGGTGGCCCACTGTGCTATAGGGACTATCTCTTGACTGCCTTCTGACATTCTAAAATACCAGATTTAAGTTAAAAAGACAAAATTTTAACCTTTGTTCTTAACATGATGCTTGTCATCCTTTTTACTTCTTAGAATCTAGTAACAGGTAGTTAAGTGCTTTGGATCTTGAGTTTTTTCCCCAAGTTCTGTACCAATAGATTGTATACATGTACATATATTTTTGTATATACATTGTGATATACATATTACAATTACAATTACATACATATTACAAATACAAAAACACTATACAGGACTGTGGACACTAAAGGTTAAGTAATCTATAATGAAAGGGGTAACAAATGATCTTCAAATAGCTCTATTTGAAAGATGAGTAGTAAAACATGCTTTAAAATGAGGGCTACTATACAATTTAATCCTGGAATACGATAGGAAGAAAATATTAACTACAAAATATGTGTTTGCATGGGACATAGTACTAAATAGCCCTTCAATTCCAGCTTTAACATATACATAGTATTTTTAATTCTAACAATCCTGTCATGTAGGTATTATCAGCTCACTTTTAGTGGGGGAAATAGTTGCAGACATCAATGAAACCCATTTCTGTATTTTCTATGACTCTTTCAGTTACACAAAACAGAAACCCAACTCAAACTGTCTTGAGTAAAAAAGGGTAGGGGAGAATCACCAGTTTACACAATCAAAATGTTGATAGGGAGGTCTGGCTTGAAACATGGCCAGACACAGGTAGGCAAATGGCCATCTTCAGGGCTCTGTATCTCTTTTCATCTCCTAGACAAAAGATAGCCATGGTAGGAGCATGATAGCCATTAGCAGACCAAGAGTCACATCTCTCTGGAGTTTAGCAACCCCAGCATAGAGTATTTTTCCCCAAGGCTCTGATTGAAATTGCATGCCCATTTCTGAACCAAGCTCTGCGGCCAGAAACATGATTGGTCAGGCTTGGGTATACTATATACCTCTTTGAGAGAGGGAAGTTACAAATTAAGCCCTCTCTATTACCACATGGAATGATCCCCACTATCTGCCATATACACACAAAAGTATTATCTTTCTAGAGAAAGTGGAAAATGGATTCTGGGCAAGCAAAACCAAGAGATGTCAATTACGCACATCACCCTTAACCTCCAAGCATATTGCAATTTTTTGGTCTTATGTATAAATACAAAAGTATTTCACTTGGCATATGCAAATATTCACATAAAACCAAAAATCCATTAACACTCTGCTCAAGGGACATAGTCTGAATTCTCATATACTTAGAATTTCTGAATATTGTGCATCTTTTTCCAACAGATTTGAATATGGCTCCTTAAGACCTAGCAACCTATGGCCAATTGGATAATTTCACCTCCCTTTGCAGACATAGAAGAAAAACAGAATAAAGACAAGTGACATCCATTTGGGAGAGAAAAGGTAGCAACATTCAATAGTTAGCTCTTCACAGCATTGCCCATTCTGTTAGGCAGAGATAGCAAAGACTCACTGCCTCAAAAGTAAAGTGATGCCTTTGTCAGCTGAGTCACTCAGGGTACTCACCTGGAGAACCTCTGCTGTCCATGGACCTCCATGGCAATACCTGAGAGAGCCATGAGGGAAGGCAAAGCTGTGGGTGTGGCAAAGCTTCAGGAACATGCTTGCTGGTATGGTTTCTAGGGCTTAAGCAATCAATCCCATATACTAGGCCTGGGACTCCTGTTTCAATACAGCCCCCTTAACAGCACCTGAACTACCTGGGACACATACACTATTCCTGAATCTCTAGTTGAGCTCTCATGTCATCTTATCCCTGGCCAACAGAGTGAAATTTTGTTCACTAGCCCCGGGAGAATTGGACTGATTTTGTAAAGTCTCTCAGAATCAGAAAACAACACCATAATATCCATTACTACTTTTTCTCCTCCATCACCTCCTCCTCCTTCTATTTCTCCTCCTCCTTTGTGTCATTCAATATAATGCATGAGAGCTGCATGATGTACAAACTGATTATAACATTACAAAAGGATAGTAAAATCTAAAATCTCCTTCCAAAATCCACAATAGTGTTTTAAGGCATCTGAGAATTGTTAAATTACATTGACTTTGCTCCTGAGAAATGAAACCTGGACTTCAGTTTGAAAGCAGGTGTCTCCTATCAGCCAGGCCATCACTTCCCTATAACCGTGAGCTACTGTTTCCCAAAAGTGAGTGCCAAGATGATTTTAATCAGGGCTTGTCTGGTGGATCACACTCCCCTGTCACCCACTGCCACACACATAGATAGACACACATGCACGCACGCACAAAAAGTACAAAAAGCCTGATTTTCATTTACTGTAAAATAGACACATTTTGTTTGTTTTCTTTTCAGAAGCCACCACGTCTGAAACTATCACCAAAGTATTTGGCTTGTAAAGCATGTGTTTTGCTTGGGAGCTAATAGCAGTTCTAATTCTAGTCAACAATGTCTGTTTCATAAACCCAGCATACACATTCCACTTTACACAACCCCTACTTGGAGGCAGGGAGCTGTCTTTATACTTCCAACTCATTTCTATTATAACTTTTTGAGTTGCTACATTTAGGATAGCTGTTTGGCAGAATTGCAATTTTCCTCATGCACAGTAAGTGAAAACTCTCATTATATATTGCTACATTGGGAGCAACTAAAACTGCTATTTCAGAGAAGGAAAAGGAAGACATCTAGCTTTGAGAAACCTTCTCTAAGTGAATTCTCCACAATCACATTATTCTTTTGGAGTTATCCAGCACTTTTTCCATGCAGGGACACAGGATTTCCTGCTGTATCATTTAGTTATACTTACAATATCCCCAAAATGAAAAATATACATTAAAATTATCTCTGTCTTCTTAAGGGCTCGATACGATGACAATGAAGCAACCATTGTTTCAGGTAACCAGACCAGGCTAGGAAGCAAGGTGCCTTGATTTGAAGAAAGATGGTTTAGGACTGAAGAAGAAAAAAAAAAAAAAAGGGAGGAAAGAAATTTGGAGGTCAAGGGGGAACTAGACACCGACCCTAAGCCTAACCTTAATCTTAAATTGAATCTCCATTCTATTGGGTTTGACTTTGTGGTTAGTCTGCCACACTGGTCTCTCAGAAACTTCAGGATGGAAATTGTACAGTAGGGGGTTAATTCATCAGGTCCTGATTACTCTCAATCTACATATTCCAAAGAAAAGTCTTTCTTCAGGAGAACTGGCCCTTGATCAGCTCGTGTGAGATAACCTTTGACCCCTTAGAACCTCTTGCTTTGTAAGACTGTTTCGGCATTCCTGAGGCCTAAGGCCACCATGTATCAGTTTGACCAGATGGCTTATGCTAACAATGACTTGTGGTGACTGTTTTTGCATGCCTGAGGCCCCGGGATTCCATGTATTCATTTGACCTCTCAGTAGTGATAGGAGGGTGAAGGAGTAGCTCACCCTGAATAGCTAAAGTTAGTCCTGTCCTGAATAAAAACCCTGGACATCAAGGCTCCAGTAAGCTTTTCCAGTTATCAACGCTTTACACATGTTTTCACAAATTATTTCTGGGATAATTAAGCACATCTTTGTACAACCCCATTGGGAGGGGATTCCTGGAAGCTTACATTTGGTTTCTACTGGACTTTGCCCATCCACCTTTCCCCTTTATTGATATTGATCTGTATCCTTTCACTATGATAATCCATAAACAGAAGCATGACAGTATTTCTGAGTCCTGTGAATGCTAGTTAATTATCAAACTTCAGAGTGGTCTTGGAGCTCTCCCAATACAGAAGTGACTGAAAGAGATAGCTGGAGGAATTTATCCCTGAATGATAATCAGAGATAAATATTTTGTACCATCCAGCCAGAAACACAAATGCTCAAGGGTCTGCTGATAACCCTTCCCTTGGAGCCAGAGTCCTGGAACCAAGCCCTTTCCCTTTGTAACGCCTATGTTAGAAAACAAAAGAGCTACTAACCATGGCAGGCCTTCTCATGTTAGTGTATTCCCAGATAAACATTTTTAGCATAGACTCTCTCCCTTTCCTCATCCACTGCAGAACAAATACATGTCCAGTACTCTCAAAATGCAGGAGTTTACTATCTTGTTCAAAAAATAAATAAATAAGACTGTGAATTCTCTGGCACTTTATACTCTCTAGTATTTTTTTGTAAAACAAGTAACTTTATTTAGACAATCATAAAGTTTTATATAATTCATAAGACACAATTTTTATATTTTGTTTTATTCTCATGCAAAAAGTATTAAAGTATCTTAAAATATTGAAAAATCAGAATAATACACAATATTAGACCATTGCCCCCATTGGGTCAAAAATTTACTTATGTTTATAAGAAGTAATTAAGAAGAGTGAGAAAAGAAAAAAATAAACTAGTATAGCAGTGTTGTAAGCCCACTCAGGCAGAGAAATTCCCATATCTAATGCATTCAGGTTCTGTTTCCCTCTTGGATGATCAAAATGAACTATCATACTTCCGCATGCTAGTATGCCTAAACTGCCTCTACTGTTTCTAAACATCCTGTGAAGAGATTGCAAATATCATTTAGCTTTTATATTAAATCTTCCTATTTCTCTCCAGCAGTTTCTGACTTCTACCTCTTGTTAATTGCAAAAGTTCTTAAGATGGTTTTTTTCTAATACACATTTTAAAAATCCCTAAGTCATTGATTACAGAAACCACTATCATCTCCCAATCAGTACAAAGTATGAAAATCCCATTTGACCTGGCAAATCCCATAAAGCTTTTATGTTAACCTACACAACACAATTCATCAAGGGGAGGCTGTGAAGGACTGAGGAACTTGGGTTTTCCAACTCAGGGCAAGCTTGGTCAGTTTTCCTTGGTTTACCACTGGCCAAAATTAAGACAAGAGTTCCACAGTTTCACATTAGAGACAAAACATAACTCCTTCCCAACTGGAAAAGTGTGTTTGGACCTGTTTTTAATTTTCATGTGTAAAGGACACAAGAAGCAAACAACCAAATCTCCAAATCTTTGAGTTCTCCCTTCAAAGCATAAAATATGAGCCTTGAAATTCTGGGTGGTATTAAAAGATCCTCCATTCTAGCCATGTATAAAAGCAACAAACAGGGCCAGGTGCAGTGGTTCACACCTGTAATGCCAGCACCTTGGGAGGCTGAGGCAGGCTGAGTACTTGAGGCCAGGAGTTCAAGACCAGCCTGTGCAACACAGTGAAACTCCATCTCCACTAAAAACACACACACAAAAATTTGCTGGCCATGGTGACATGCACCTGTAATCCCAGCTACTCAGGTGGCTGATGCAGGAGAATTGCTTGAACCAAGAGGGGGAGGTTGCAGTGAGCCAAGATAGTGCCACTGAACTCCAGCCTGGGCGACAGAGTGAGACTCTTTCTCAAAAAAGTAATAATAAAATAAAAGCAGCAGACAATCTTCGTGCTCATGAAGACTGTGAGTCATTTTACATCCTCAAGAAGAATAAGCCACTAAACCAATCTATAGGCCCATTACCACTTAATAAACTTACATTTAAAAAGCACTAAACCTAATGCTGGAAAAAACTGCCTCTTTCTATGGTGCAGTTTCTTGAAAAATCACAGCTGTAGAGCCCCATCAGCTAATTTGCCTACAATCAGTTGAGGCAAGACTTCCCTGGAATAAAAATGGAGAAATCAAGGTGTAGAGAGACATCTTCAAATTATTTAAATATAGGTAAAGAAGCAAGTTTGGACCTAAGGCATGTGAGAAAAGCAGTTTTCTCTGATCCTTTCCTTCTTTCCTTTACCTCAACTCATTGATTCAGAATACTTTTGCTATATCCAGAGACCCTCTAATGGAAAATTAGCACCTTGAGGGATAACATTTTGGTAACCTGGTAACCTATACAAACACACACACACACACATATATACACACACGTAATCTGTGCATATGTGTGTATTTCTTATGGGAATTGGCTCACACAATTACGGAGGCCAAGAAGTCCCACTATCGGCCATCTGCAAGCTAGAGAACCAGGAATACCAGTGGTGTATTTAGTCTGTGTCCAAAGCTTAAGAACCAGAGCAACTGACAGTATAACTCTCACTCTGAGTCCAAAGGCCTGAGAATCAGGGAGGGCTGGTGCTAGTGTAAGTCCCAGAACTCAAAGGCCCAAGAACCAGGCTCTCCAGTGTCACAGGACAAAAGAAGATAGATGTTCCAGCTTAAGAAGACAGAGAGCGAATTAACCCTTTCTCCATCATTTTGTACCATACAGCCTTTCAACAGATCAGATAATGAACACCCACAACGGTAAAGGTAGATCTTTTTTACTCAGTATATTAATTTAAATGCTAATCTCTTCTAGAAACACCCTCACAGACATATCCAGAAACGATATCTTACCAGCTATCCAGGTATCCCTTAACCCAGTCAAGTTGACACATGAAATTAACCATCACAGTTTGTGATTACTAAAAATCTATCTTAAGACGTTTTAATATATAATGGTGAAAAATTAGAACTCATCTGAATGTCTATCAATAATATAGCGGTTAAGCAAATTATGGTATATATGTATAACTGATTAAATATTATGTAACAAATAAATAAGATGGTTATGATTATTATATCATTTTAAGTGAAAAAATCTAGATATATAATTCATGATGGGATTAAAATTATATAAAAATACATATGAAAAAGTATTAGTAAATATATACAAAAAGGATAACAGAATATGTTGTGATAGTGAGGTTTTTTTTTTTGGTTTTTTTTTTTTTGGAGTTTTGCTCTTGTCGCCCAGGCCAGAGTGCAATGGCACAATCTCGGCTCACTGCAACCTCCACCACCCAGATTCAAGTGATTCTCCTGTCTCAGCCTCCCAAGTAGCTGGGAATACAGGCATGCACCACCACGCCCAGCTAATTTTTGTATTTTGAGTAGACATGGGGTTTTGCCACGTTGGCCAGGCTGGCCTCAAACTCCTGACTTCAGGTGATCCGCCTGCCTTGGCCTCCCAAAGTGCTGGGATTACAGGTGTGAGCCACTGTGCCCAGCCTATTTTTTCTAATAATATAAAAAATTAAACCTAAATTTTTAACAGAAATCTTGGTTTTAGCCCTTAAAACCAGGACTTGAGTTCTGGAGTAGGCAGAATGAGCTAGGTGTATTATTCTGGATTAGGGTTCCTCAACTAGGCATGTTGACATTTACAGTTGAATGATGCTTTGTTGCGAGGAGCTGCCCTGTGCATTGTAGAATATTTGTCAGTGTCTCTAGCCTCTAGCCACTAGATGCTGGCAGCAACAACATTGCCAAATGTCCCCTGAGGGACAAAATCTCTACTGGTTAAGAACCACTGCTGTAGATGCTTTCTGAAAATATTTATCATCTATTACTTTAAAGATCTTAAAATGCCTGAGTCATGGCCCTGTTCTCAGGAAGCATGTATTATAGTGGGAGTAAAAAGACACACAGGCAAATGTGAGCATAAACATTAGTAAAAAATAATAATAAAGATGTGACATTTACCAAGTCTGTAGTCATGAAAAAGAAGGGAAGAATCAGCTCAGGCTAAGCACCACTGACCACTACTTTCTCCTTGGGCCCCAAACTTCTCATAAGAGCTAACACGTGAAAGTTTGAGAACAGTTTAAGAAGTGTATCCACGACTAGAAGGGGACTGGCAGGGGAGAACAGAATGAGGGTTTGAGAGGGTCATATTCCCGGCAGAAGTAAGGGCATGATCATATTCCAGGCACAGAAAATCCCAACAGAGATTTGGAAAATAGCAATCAGGTGGAATTGGTTGCAGCCTAGGATTTCCTCATGAAATAGTGGAAGATAAAGTGAGAAGAGTAGAGTGGGGCTTGATTATGGAGGGCCTTGAATGCCAGTGTGGGCTTTCTTCTTATCAGTTGTTCTCAACTATGTCTGAACATTAGAATCAACTGAGGTGCTTCTTTAAAACTCCCATACCTAGGCCCCACTCCAACCATCAACATCAGAATCCTCAATGAATGAGACCAGGTGATTATGATTGGCAGGCAGGTTGAGAACACCTGTCCTAGACAGTGGCTGAGACAAGGCCAAACATTAAATCCCGCCCTAACAACAACAACCTGACTCTTCCCATAATCCTCTTCCAGAACAGCAACCTAATCCATACAAACATCTCATCTCTCAGCTGCAAGCTTGAAGCTGAAACCTACAGCAGCAGAGGCTTCTATTTCTTCTAGAATAGTCCCTCAAGTGGCTAGCCTACTTCTGACAAGATACTACCTCCAGCAGTAAAAAATCTCAGTCTCCTAAGAAATATTTTGTTCCCGTTTTGAGAGATCTGGATATTTAGAGAACTTCAAGGTACTCATTTGAAATCTGTATCCCGGAAATCTCTACTGCCTAATCCTGGTTTTCTTCTCTGGTGTCACATAAAACAAACTGAAAATGTCCTCCCGTTAGAACTTTGAAATTTCTGAAAACAGCCAATAAATCGGCACCCTAACTACTCAATAGATTAAACATCTCCACTTCTTTCACTTATTCCTCTTGTGATACGGTTTCGATTCCTCTCATCACAGTGGTCACACTTTCCTGAATACACACCAGTTTGCCATTGTCTGTCTTGAACTGTGATGCCCTGACCTAGATAAAATACTGTAGAAGTAGTTACACCAATATAAGAAAAGCACAGATTTCTCTTTTAATCAGCACATTAATGCGTTTGAGGTAGAGTTGGAGGGGCCACTAGGACATGCACACTGAGGATATGCACAGGATGCACAGGACAGGAGGCAAGCTTCTCTTCCCTTTCCATGCTAAGTCCCACATTCTGTATCTGCTTCTCTTCCCTTTCCATGCTAAGTCCCACATTCTGTATCTGCTTCTCTTCCCTTTCCATGCTAAGTCCCACATTCTGTATCTGCTTCTCTTCCCTTTCCATGCTAAGTCCCACATTCTGTATCTGCTTCTCTTCCCTTTCCATGCTAAGTCCCACATTCTGTATCTGCTTCTCTTCCCTTTCCATGCTAAGTCCCACATTCTGTATCTGGTTCCTCTTCAGAAGATTCTGGTTTCCTTATGTTAGAAAACATCACATTTGGAACTCCTGTGATCAGTTTTTCCTCTGGCTCAGTCTCCTCTACTCACTCTTATTTCTGATTCTGACTCTCCTCTGTAGCCTCAGAATCTTCAATTTCCTGGCTCTCTTTCATTTCTTCAGTTATCCTCTTTCTTCTAGATAATAAGCAGGAAAGTAGAGAATATGTATTACTGAAAGCTTTTCAATTTCTCCTCAAGCTAAGAATCCAAAAGGTAAGTATAGTTTAGTATACTTTCCTCATTGTCGGTTCCTCCTAGGATGGGGTTCTATAAACAAGCTACTTATAATTACAGCCTTACCCCAATGATCCTTATCTATTTCCTCTACTTTATTTTTTTGTGACACCATCTAACTTATTGGAGATTTTACTTATTTTGTTTATTGTCTATGCCCCTCTACTTGAATGGAAGGAATTTTCACTATTTTACTCACTGCTATATCCCTAGTGTCTGGAAGAATGCCTGGCATATTCTAGGTACTCAGTAAATACTTGTGAGATGAATGAATGACAATGTCTTTTTTTTTTTTTTTTTTTTTTTTTTTTTGAGACGGAGTCTCGCTCTGCTGCCCAGGCTGGAGTGCAGTGGCCAGATCTCGGCTCACTGCAAGCTCTGCCTCCCGGGTTCACGCCATTCTCCTGCCTCAGCCTCCTGAGTAGCTGGGACTACAGGCGCCCGCCACCTCGCCCGGCTAGTTTTTTTGTATTTTTTTTTTTTAGTAGATACGGGGTTTCACCGTGTCAGCCAGGATGGTCTCGATCTCCTGACCTCGTGATCCGCCCGTCTCGGCCTCCCAAAGTGCTGGGATTACAGGCTTGAGCCACCGCGCCTGGCCGACAATGTCTTTAATAGCTCCCACAGATGTCTGCCAGAGTGAACTGCCTGTGTTTATTCCCTTGTGTTTAGATTCAATACTTCTGAATACTTTACCACTTTGCATAGTATGGTGGACTTTCAATTGTTGGCAAAACCTTCATCATTTACCACCGATCTGACAGTTCCTCCCAATATCCAGCAGACAGCTTATTGGAGAATTGTTCCACTTTTTCTACTTTTTCTTCTACCCAGCTGCTACAGAGTTCCGCTGCCCCAGAATACCCTGGGTTCTGACCCAAACCATGGTCCCTGCATGTGACTCAACTAGGTTGCAGTGCTTTACAAACACTGCCAAGTTCCAAGGTCCATGGATTCTTACAATTAAGGCATTAATTATCTTAAATCTATGGCATGGATTTTTCCTCATTTTACAGCTTTTATTACTCTGGATCTTCTGAAATTTACATTGATTCCATTGCAAAAATGCTTGAACTTAGTTTGATCTCTTCTCCTTTCATGTGAGTATCTACTGCAAAGCGTGCTGTTGGTATAAAAGGTATGCTCAGGTGAGCAAGCTACATAAGACAAATCAAAAGCAATTCCCAGTCCTGTAGGTGTTGATAGTCCAATTTATCACCCCGATTCTTTACTCCAGGGAGCCAATTCAATGTCCTCTTATCTTCCCTGGCATAGGCCAGTGACCCAACTTCTCAAAAAGTCAACAGGAGAAACACTTTTGAAGGACACACAGAAGTCCTAGGATGCTTTTCAAAACACAGTGGAAGGCAATAAGATAGAGTATGCACGTCAATCTCCCATCCCTCTTAGCATTCTGAAGATGTGCCTAATGCAGGATGAGAGAGAAACAGACCAACAGCTATAAAATAGAAAGAACCCTTAGAAGAGATATGTATGTACATTGTGAGGAATAGTGGTCAAGCACAGTAAGAAAGAGAGGGTGACATAAGGCAGTTTGATTGCTCTGTGGCTGCATCTAAAATCTAAAGTGTATACCCTGAAAGCTAATAGAGAAATATGGTTCTTATTTATGGTTCTTCATATTATCTGTAAGTTCCAGCAAGAAATTGTATTGTTGCAAGTACTTTCCCTGATTTTCCGTAGTTATGATAAAGAGAAATAAATACTCCTGTGAAATTATTTCCATGAGGAACATAAGCCATGCTTGACCCAGTTTTCCTAGCAGAGCGAGGGCATTTCAGAAGCAGCACTTGAAAGGCTCAGAATTATACAGCCTTAACCACAGTGATGATCAAAGTGTGGCCCTCTGGTAAAATTGGACCAAACACAAAAATCTAAACTGAACCCTCCTATGGATCAATATCCCTGGAGCAAAACTTTGCCTGAAGCCCTTACTTCAGCCACTCCTAAAGTTCACAATGTGAGTCTTAGGCTATCAAATAGCTCTGACAATTCAGGGAAGAATAATGAAAATGTAAATAGACAGAAGTCCTGTTTCTGTGTTCCAGAAGAGAACGTGGTGTACTGTCATCTTCACATGGAGCAAGAAGAGACTGGCCGGCAGTCCCATTCTCTGCCTGTATTCAAACACAGCTCATTTCATCATATCAGAATTCATTTCTGCTCTTGCCTCCTCCTCAGCAAGTTATCAGAGCTGTCAATATGGCACAGTTACATAATCATTTCCCGGGAACTTTGCAAAGCAGGCTCCCTGAATACCCTTCCATTGCTCTCAAAGTCCAGCTGTCTGTTATTTGTCAGGGGTTGGTGGGACTACCTTTTACCTCTGTTTAAGTGGGATTATAAAATTTAAAGTACAGGGAACACATTGATGAAGGTTAAAGCAGTAGCACATTAAATCTACAGTAAATGAAAATTTAACTCTAGCTACAAACAGTAGTATTTACTGAACCATAGACATTAGCTTTTCAAAATCACATTGAGAGTTATCAATACTGGATTGCCATTGTTGTAGCTTTAAAATGATCATTGAAGTATAATTTCCCTGTTCATGATGATGTAATTGCTGAGAAGCCATGTGGTTGGTAATTACACAATGCAGTATATGGAACTGAGCTAATGCCCTGAAATCTATTAATTGTTTGATTTTTTTTCTTCCTCTTTATTAATTCCACTGCCTGGTGTGCATTTTGTGTTGAAATAAAATAAGCTGTAACATCCACATTCCCTTGGTTAGCCTCTGGAGAATGAGGGAGTGTGGGAATGGAAGTGAAGAGGCTGTAACTGACTGGATTATTCTGAGTTCTGAGGGAACACACACAGAAGTGCTGATCCACTGCACCATTTGTTGTTGCTTCCTTCCTACTACCAGCAAGCCATCAGCACTAAATGCAATTGCCAGTTAACTATATTAAATATGTATGTATGTGTGTATTTTATATATATATATATATACTTTTGTAAGTACACTGGCTGTTACCACCCTTATTTGACAGATTCTAAATAGTGTCTCTTTATTATCCATATAAAGCATAGCTGGACAGGAAAATCAAAAATATATATTTAGAAAAATACCTGTAATAGACAACAATTACTTTTCTATTTTTTTACTTCATCTGCAAATTAAGGTACATGTCTGCGTGTCGAAAAGATTATAGTTGTAAGAGTTGACAAAACGATGCAGATTTCATGTGGAACCAGCCACTGTTGCTTGCCAAGGGGTGATTTAAACATATATCTTGTCTCAGTGGTGTGTGTGCATCAGTCACAGGCCACACAGAGAGCACAAAAAGAGAGTTGGAACCAGTCAGCCTGGGCTTGCATCCTGGCATGGTCACTCACTATCTGTGAGATTTTGAGAACATCATTTCACTTCTATCACAATTTATCCATATGTAAAAAGAGGATTGTGATAGTATCTTTCTCACAGTATTGTTGTGAGTATCAAATGAATTAATATATGTAAACTGCTTAGAGCAATGCCTGGCATACAGTAAACGCTATTCAAATGTTGGCTATTATTGCTTCTAAACAATAGAAATGGTCTCTAGCTAACTTAGAGAAGGAGTATACTGAAAGGAAATTAAGTATCTTGCAGAATCAACAGGAAAGCTGAAAAAAAGCACACAAAATGGACAGGAACAAAGACAGCCAGGCAGCAGGATCCCCCAGATGGTGTAACATGCTACGGCCACCAGCACGGCCCCATCACCACAGGACAGTGCAACTGCCAGGCATTGTGTTTGCCCCCCCGACCACTGGACACTGTATGCTGCCCCAAATAAGTCCTAGCTGATCCTTCCTCTTTTTATCACTAGCTTCAGAGTTGAAGCCCCAGGCATGGCATTCAATGGCCAAGCCTTGGTTACCTGGCTATATCCACCAAGCACCAGTGAGAAGAAATATCTAGTGCCTTTAGTTCCTCAAGTAGGAGAGGGGCTCTGCCTCCTACCAAGATTCAACACTGTGGGGATCCTTCAAAACAAGAAGGGAGTTTAGATATGGGAGGGGAAAAAACCAAAGCCAAACTAAACAGAAGTCTACTCTTCTAAGTTGCCGGGAAGAGAACTTTCCCAGGTCCGCTGACTTATCAAGAAAGAGAAGAAGGACTATGAGAACCACAAAACAGAGATCACCCCAAGTCATCAGTCAGGTAGAAAACACAGAAAAGTGAGAGAAAAAAATAGAAAACTAGCAGCAGGTCATTAGGTAGGAACAATCAGTGTGGCAGACAAATAAATTTGGCCTAGAAAGCAGTAAAATAAGAAGCATGGTGCTTCTCATAGAGTCAGAAGAAAAGAGCCTAGTCTGGTTTAGTGGTTCTCAAACATTTTGATCATTAAGACCCCTTTACAAACCTAAAGATTATCAAAGTCTTCAAATATCTTTTTTCTAATGTGGGTTATATCTATGCATATTTGGTGTACTGAAAAAGCCAAGAGATTACGAAAATGATACTAATTCATTTTAAATAAAGTAACCCCACTACCAACATAAATGATATATATTTATGAAAAGCAACTATATTTTCCTCCAAAAAACTATAGTGAAAAGAGTGGCACGGCTTTATGTTTTTGCGAATCTGGCATATTAGAAGTCCCATATCTGCTTCTACATTTAATCTGTTGTGATATTACAAAACATGGAGCCTCTGGAAAACTCCAACTATGAAAGAATGAGTGAAAACAGCAAATAACATGTTAGTATCATCATGAAAACAGTTTTGACCTTCTCTAAAAAGCATCTTGGGAACCCTGATAGAGTAGACCAAGAATAGTAACAAGTTAGAGCTAAAGAGACAATACAAGCTGGGGATAGTGTCTCATGCCTGTAATCTCAGCAATTTAGGAGGCTGAGGCAGGAGAATCACTTCAGCCCAGGAGTTCAAGGCTGCACTGAGCCATGATTGTACCACTGCACTCCAGCCTGCGTGACCGAGTGAGACTCTGACTTTAACAGACAGTATAGGTTTCACAAGGAACTACAAAAGATGGAAAAGACAGTGTAGGTTTCACAAGGAACTACAAAAGATGGGCTATGATGATAATTACAACAATATACTCTCACCTGAGCTAACATTTATATAGCACTTTGTTATTTACAAAAGCATTTTCACATATTCATTCTATTTTATGCCCACCACACTCTGGGAGGCATTACTTCCACTTTATAAGCAAGGACGCCAGTGTTCAGAGAGGTTAGCAGGACCACACAGCTTCTGAGTAGAAAAGCTAGATACAACATTCCCACCCACTATTCCATGGGGAAAAGGTAGTTGTTGTCATGAGGGAAGTATGGAAACACAGATATAGCCGTCTCCATTTCCTAGGCAGGATCCAAGGCCTACAGTTTTGAAAATGTCCTTCCTTTGATTCACAAGCAGGGGCAGAACTATGTCTAGATCCTAGATTTGTTGGCTCTAGATTGGACTTTAGTAACTAAGCAAGCACAAGTCAGAGTTTAAAAACTCCATGAATTTTTTTTTTTAATAAAGAGCTGGATTCTAAATTCACTTTGTCGATAAACAACTTCTTGGTAGATATAGGCAGTGGATTCATTTGTCCTTTGCTCCTTAATCTTATCACACACCAAAATAATTGTTAAGCCCTTCAACAATTGACGTAAAAATAAACAAGAACTAGGAGTCTCCAGTTCCTAGGTGGCAGCAGCAGGAGGTAGAAAGTTTGATAAGATGCTCATTTTTTATAGATATCTTATAGATATTTCCAGATACTTTTGTGAATCAGTCATTATTCACACCCTTGGTTTCAAGTGGGAAGAAAGAGAGGAAGAAAGAGAGAATGATGACTAAGCTGGCTTAAATAATAATGACATTTTATTATCTTAGAAATCCAGATGTACCAAGGTGGGGCATCTCCAAGATAAGCTCATTCAGAAGTTAAATAACATAATAAAGATTCAAGTTCCTCCCCTCTTTCCTCTCTGCCTTCATCGCATGTCAATTCCCCTTATAACCTCAATCAAGATGGCTCCCAGAGTTCCAACTGTCACATGTAAACACAACAACTTCAAAATAAGAAAAGGGACCTCTTCTGCTTTGTCTTCTTTATAAGAGCAAAATAAATTTTCCCAAAAGCTCACATGCAGACCTCATTGCACATCTTATTTCCTTTGCCTAAACACTACTGGTGAGAAGAACGTGACCCAAAGATGAACAGAGACAACCAATATTTATTTCTACTACTGGGGACAAATCAGCTTTTACTGACACCATTTGGGAAGGATTTGTCTGAAAAAAAAAACAGGGAAATGAATAATAGTGCTTTCTACATTTTAGAGTTTTTTTTCACCTAAGAATTCACTTGCTACAATCTTTGGGGGTTTTTTTGGTTTTTTTTGTTTTTTTTTTTTTTTTGAGAAAATATGATGCTGACATAAACACTATCCCATGAAAACAAAGATACCTAAAGCCTAGCATAAAAGCCATGATTTTTAAATATAATATTAATAAAGGTAGGTGACTGGTTTTGATATAATGGAGCTAAGTAATTGCTAATTTACTAAATGTAACATGTTAATTTTTTCGGTGTCTTCCATATAAAAGTTGTCACTAAATAATACTCCAGAGCCCCATTAAAATCACTGAATGCAAGCAAATTCAATTAGTGTTCACTTTCAAGACAGAATGTGCTATTCATATTAGGTCTGTAGATGTGGCAGCACGAGCATTAGGGAGAGCCCAAAAGCAATTTGGAGAATAAATGACTAGGGATGGGGCAACTAAAAATGGGGAGGAAAAAAATGGATTAACTATTATTAGAGGAAAATTATCAAAACAAAGCTAGGAGTGGCATTCTATGAGCCAGCCCTCTGTGGGCAATAAGCCACTCTCAGATCCTTAAATTGTTAAATAATCATCATCCTGACCATAAATCATCACCAGCTCTGAATGTCTTGCAATAAAAGCCACCTTGTTCCTAGGGTCAGTGAATTTAGTGCCTTTGATTGCAACAACTAATTCCCTCTATTTTTAAGCATATATATATATATATAGGCATACATATATGTGTATATATAGTGTACAATACACTATATATACAGTATATGAGGCCATAAGTGCATGATATATACACACTAATGGTTTTGCAAAGCCTATATACATGACAGGCTTTGCAAAAACATTAGTCAGTGTGTGGTAGTGGATACATATGAGGACATCTTTGTACATCATTTCTTCTCAGCAACTAAGAATAATATTGTATGCTAGGGAATACCAAAGTCACTTTGATATAGTTCAAAAGAACATCTATTC
Source organism: Macaca thibetana thibetana (assembly GCF_024542745.1). NCBI lineage: Eukaryota > Metazoa > Chordata > Mammalia > Primates > Cercopithecidae > Macaca > Macaca thibetana. The sequence goes on along the minus strand of NC_065584.1, from coordinate 58,546,273 downwards.
TCTTTCCTCTATGAAAATCTCAAATAGATAAAAGCAATCCAAGGCAGTTTTTAGTTCATTACAACTCTTCCACCCAGCAAAACCTCTAAATACTGCAATTGACAATGACAAAATTTGATATTAGAGAAAAAAGTCCAAAGAGTAGCCACCTCTACTACTACCCAAAGAGGATTCACTGATAATTTGCCTAGGTTACTACAGGTAGATCAGTGTCTCGGAGACATTTTCATCTCCCACAAAGGGAGTGATTTCCACTTTTCTGCATGACTCAAATGTCCTGACTAAATGTGGACACACTTTAAAGTTGCCCCGTAATCCTGCCTCTTGGATTTCTTGCCCTTGTGAGATCTCCTCCCCTTGAGTGTGGATGGGACCCGTGACTGCCTTCTTTTTTTTTTTTTTTTTTTCTTTTATTCCCTAGTACGTGCTTCTAACCAACAGAAGACAGCAAAGGAGATGGGATCCCATAACTAAGATTACATTATATCTAATTACATCTTGCTAAGAGATTTGCTATAGAGGCTTGCTTCTTTCTCCTTTGCTGGCTTTGAAGATGCAAACTGCCATATTAAGAGAGGCTTTGTAAAGATAGTTGCATTGCAAGGGAGCTGTAGTCAGCCTCTGAACAATAGCCATCAAGATGCCCGGGCCTTCAGTCTCCCAGCTGCAAGAAAATGAAATTTATCAGTTAACTGAGTAAGATTGGAAGCTGATACATTGCCCTGGCCAACACCTTGACTGTATCATTTCAAAAGATCCAGGTAAGTCTTGCCTGCACTACTAACCCACAGAAACTGTGAGATGATAAATGCATGCTGTTTTAAGCCACTAAATTTGGCATAATTTGTTACACAGCAATAGAAAACAAATATACTAACCAAACCTAGAAAAAGAGGACTTCAGGTTGTAGAGAATGCCAAACCAACATAGTCAGACCAGCAATTCATTGTCTTCCACACCATGTTTCCTATTCCTCAGAATCTTACTGACTCTTGGGTTGGTGGGCTAATCTAGTGTACACATTTTATGATTTACTTTTGTCACTTTCTTCCTTCCCAGAGACACTGCAACTCTTTCCAGCTAATGGAAAACCATTCCATGCAATGAATCAAAATTTATTAAACTGTGTCCAAATGGTCTGATGGAATTTATGCACCACCAAAGTGAACCAATTTATTCCTCATTCAGACACATCATTTTCATTGCCCCTACATCCATTAATAGAGCATCCTTCGCTGATATTTCCTTTGCTCTAAGCTGGATCATCCCCTTATGATGGTTTATGATGAGAGAGAATCTCAGAAAAGAATAGCACAGATGACTTCTTATAAATTTTTTGGCTGTCTTTCTCAGGTTGTTTTATAAATATATAGCTAGAGAACCATTAACAATAGTTTCATTACAGATGTAGAGAAGTGACACATGGTTGGCATTTATACTATATGTCCCTTTTATTCAAAGTGCCTTTATAGGTGATAAATGAGGTTGACTCTTAGGCTCAAAAAAAATTGGAGGTAGAGATAGAAAAATATATGAATACCTTGTCTCTCTTACTTTGCAAGTAAAATAGCATATGTGTGACTTTTAAGTTAAAAGGACAAATATAGAATCAAGGACAGTGGGGCAGGAGATTGGGGGATGGAAATAAACATTTGTGGAAAGTAAAATGTTAATAGCCTGTGCAGTTTGAATCTATGCAATTTCTTATGTAAGAAAAGAAGACCAAAGTAAAATTTACAACAAATCAATATATCTGCTTAATTGATCTATGACTGAAATTTACTTTCCTCATTAGTAAAGAGTCAGAGCAGTTCATTTCATTAACATAACTATATCTCAGTGCTCACTGAAGAGCTAACAAAACCAGAAACCCAAGGACTATACAATAAAGCAGCAAGGTTTCAGAAAACATCAGCTGCAAATACATCAACACCTACGTGTTCCAGAGTAACTGGGAGGGGAAATCTAGCTTACAAAATAGACACTAGGAAAACACCATAAAAGATCGGGTTATAGTGTCTTAAATAACAGAGATCGAAGTTAGATCCCTTCAGAAAGCTGGATTCATACAGAAAAGCTCTAACGGTGAGAACGTGGCAGTTCAGGAGCTTCTTTATAGAAAGGATTTGGGGGCACTACGTGGTTGGGAGGGAGGTTAAAAACTTGTCTTCAGATATGTTTGCCTAGACTGCAGACTTTACATAAAAACTTTAAAACATCAATTATCCATTTTAAAAAATAGGATGTTGAGGAGGAAGTTGATAGCTAAAGTCACCTCTTAGCACTACCACTGATTAGAAAAGAAAAATAATTTTACCTAGGATGCCCAGGTTTTAGGAGCATAATAGGATGAGAAGAACTGCTGAGTAAGTAGCTGTCTTGGTCTGTTTTGTGTTGCTATAACAGAATTCCTAAGACTGGGTAATTTATAAAGAAAAGTCTATTTAGCTCACAGTTCTGCAGGATGGGATGTTCAAGGCATGGCCCTGGCTTCTGGCAAGGGCTTTTGTGCTGTATCTTAACATGGTGAAGAAAGTCAAAGGGGAAATAGACATGTAAAAAGAGGCAAAGCCTGCGGGGCATCCTGGCTTTATAACAACCCACTTTTGTGGGAATTAATCCATTCTTGCAAGAACTAATCCAATCTCCCATGAGCAAGAACTCACTACCTCAAAAGGAGCACCAAGTCATTCATGAGGGATGCCTTCCATGACCCACACCTCTCACTTGGCCCTACTTCTCAACACAGCCACACTGGGGATCAAATTTTAACATGAGTTGTGGCAGGGACAAACTAAAACCATAGCAGTAGACTTACATCTACTAGATGGTGGCAAAAATCCCCAACATGTGTGGTTTGTTTTATGTGACCTCACTTCCCTCAGCTTTCCTTAGGATAGAACCATGCTTTGATTATAGCACCTGCACTTTGAGAACACTGCAGCCTTTGGTATACTAAGGGATTACTCTTTCCAATTTTCAAATTTACCATGGGAATTTATTATAATTTAACTTGTCCTCAAAGCTTTAAGCACCTCCTCTCCTATCCCTTCATTAAACAGAAATTGACAAAAGACACGGGCACTGTCTCTCTTAACCCTTCCCTGAATTGTGGCATAGAAACACAAAGTTTTAAATAATGTACTACCATCATTAATGTGCTTAAGAAAAGTAAAAATAAGTTATGAAAATAAGAAAGATAATACCAATCTGCCCCACATAAAAGATTTATCGTTAAGTAATAAAAATTTTAATTTTTGTTTGTAGGAACCCCTACAACCTAGTTCTAAAATCAAATAACCATAACAATAGTAGTAATAAAATCTGTAATCCCAGCACTTTGGGAAGCCCAGGAGGGCCTATCACAAGGTCAGGAGTTCGAGACCAGCCTGACCAAAGTGGTGAAATCCCATCTCTACTAAAAATACAAAAATTAGCCAGGCGTGGTGGCAGGCACCCGTAATCCCAGCTACTCGGTGGGGACCGAAGCAGGAGAATCGCTTGAACCTGGGAGGCGGAGGTTACAGTGAGCCAAGATGGCGCCATCGCACTCCAGCCTAGGGGACAAGAATGAGACTTCATCTCAAAAAAAAAAAGAAAAAGAAAAAAATTATGGAATTCCAAAACATGTTGTGTTGCTGCAATTTCAGCCCTGTCTATGGTGAGCATAAAGGCTTTGGAAGAAGGAGTATCACAGATGAAGTCGTGGCTCTAGCACTTCTAAGCCATAGTCTAGGCAAGTCACTTTCTCCTCCTTATCTATAAAATGTTGACCATACCCACTTGTTTTTCTGCGATTAACAAGATAGCATACAAAACATTAATGACAAAGACACTTTGAGAGGCCGAGGCGGGCAGATCATGAGGTCAGGAGATCAAGACCATCCTGGTTAACACTGTGAAAGCCCGTCTCTACTAAAAATACAAAAAAAATTAGCCAGGCGTGGTGGTGGGCGCCAGTAGTCCCAGCTACTCGGGAGGCTGAGGCAGGAGAACCGCTTGAACCAGGGAGTCAGAGGTTGCAGTGAGCCGAGATCGCGCTACTGCACTGCAGCCTGGGAGAGGAAGCCAGATTCCGTCTCAAAAAAAAAAAAAAGACAAACACTGTGTTATATATGTTTTAAACACATAGAATCCTTACAATAGTCTCATGTATAGATACTATTATTATTCCTGTTTTACAGGTAAGGAAACTGAGGCCCAGAGATGTTCACTTGCTCCTGCTCAAAGAGTCTGGACTTAAACCTTAAACCTTAAACCCAGCCAGTTTAGGGTCAGAGCTTGTTCTCTTAACCTGTACTACATTAAGACTGCCTCTCAAAGCAGCAATAATAAAATCAATAATAACTGACTTTTATTGAGCACTTTCTTTATGTAGGGTACTGATAAGCATCTTACTTGAATTATTTCATTTCATTTTTAAAACAACCCCATGAAGTAGGTACTGCCAGAATCACCAGTATGCGATATCATATTACTCCTCGTGAAGTGCCTGGAAAAATATAGTAGCTCAATAGAGGGTAGTTATTATTTTTATCCCCATTTGTACTAATATGTCTTCAAGCATGAAGCAAAGAAATAATCCTGAGCAATACAATTGACATTAGAAATAAACTTACTTTGTAGAATAATGTTTTCTCAGCATGTTGGAACACAGGCAAACTCATGCCCACATCTTATCCAGCCTCCCTCTGTTACAGCCATCTCTGCAACTAGGCAGACTTTCATTTCTAGTTTCATTTAAAAAAAAAAAAAAAAAAAAAGGTATGGCTTTTGGCTTGGACTGTTTTCTGTGGCTTTTTGGAAAATGAAATCTCCCTACTTCTCTTCAGTGTATTGAACTCTGTAACCATAGCATCAATACCTCACACACTGCCCCATCTCCATCTTTTGTATTAAAAATTAGGGAGAGATTGTGAGAAGCTGCTGCAATGGAGGCAAATGATGAATAAAATGAAAAATTCGTTGCTTGGTTCACCGAGAAAATTCCATTTTTAACATTTAGCCTTGTGTACTACACCTACTGCCAAGCTACAAATATACTGTGAAGGGTAGATTTCAGGAATATGGCTTTCTGTTCCACACTGGAAACAATCTGAAGCAAAGGAGGGGTGGGGACAGGCTGCCTTGTCAGGGTGATAACACAGCAGTGAATGCAAGAGATGGCCTCTGGGGCAATAATCCAATGTCATGCAGGGCAGACCGTCCCACGATCTGGTGCTGAGACAAGACAGTAGAGCCCCTCTGATGCAAAAGGAGATTGAGATATTGGAAGAAGAGCAATGTTTGCATCTCCCAGGGAACAGAAGGAAGTGTATAATCCAAATATAAGACAGATTTCTGACCTAAGAATGAATATCTGTACAACTCGTTTGCAGCAAAATTGCTAAATCAGCTTAAGCTAATTTTAGAATTAGTGCACATTGTACATTTTTCCTGTTGGGATCTTTTGTTTTGTTATTATACTTTAAGTTCTGGGATACATGAATGTTCAGGTTACATAGGTATACACGTGCCATGATGGTTAGCTGCACCCATCAACCCATAAACTACATTAACTTCTTCTCCTAATGCCATCCCTCCCCAAGCTCCCCAACCCCCAACAGGCCCTGGTGGGTGATGTTCCCCTCCTTGTGTCCATTTGTTCATAAGTTTCACCTCCCACTAATGAGTGAGAACATGCAGTGTTTGGTTTTCTATTCCTGTATTAGTTTGCTGAGAATGATGGTTTCCAACTTCATCCATGTCCCTGCAAAGGACATGAACTCATCCATTTTCATGGCTGCATAGTATTCCATGGTGTATATGTGCCACATTTTCTTTATCCAGTCTATCATTAATGGGCAGTTGGGTTGGTTCTAAGTATTTGCTACTGTGAACAGTAACGCAATAAACACACGTGTGCATGTAGCTTTATAGTAGAAAAATTTATAATCATTTGGGTATATACCCAGTAATGGGATTGCTGGGTCAAATGGTATTTCTGGTTCTAGATCCTTGAGGAATTGCCCCACTGTCTTCCACGATGGTTGAACTAATTTACACTCCCACAAACAGTGTAAAAGGATTCCTGCTTCTCCACATCCTCTCCAGCATCTGTTGTTTCCTGAAGTTTTAATGATCACCATTCTAACTGGCAAGAGATGGTATCTCATTGTGGTTTTGATTTACATTTATCTAATAACAAATGATGATGAGCTTTTTTTCATATGTTTGTTGGCCACATAAGTGTCTTCTTTTGACAAATTTCTGTTCATACATTTCGCCCACTTGTTCATGGTGTTGTTTTTTTCTTGTAAATTTGTTTAAGTTCTTTGTAGATTCTGGATATTAGCCCTTTGTCAGATGGATAGATTGCAAAAATTTTCTCCCATTCTGTAGGTTGCCTGTTCACTCTGATGACACTTTCTTTTGCTGTGCAGATGCTCTTTAGTTTAATTAGATCCCATTGATCAATTTTGGCTTTTGTTGCCATTGCTTTTAGTGTTTTAGTCATGAAGTCTTTGCCCATGCCTGTCCTGAATGGTATTGCCTAGATTTTCTTCTAGGGTTTTTATGGATTAAGGTCTTACATTTAAGTCTTTAATGCATCTTGAGTTAGTGTTTGTATAAGGTGTAAGGAAGGTGTCCAGTTTCTGTTTTCTGCATATACCTAGCCAGTTTTCCCAACACCATTTATTAAATAGGGAATCCTTTCCCCATTGCTTGTTTTTGTCAGGTTTGTCAAAGATCAGCTGGTTGTAGATGTGTGTCATTATTTCTGAGGCCTCTGCTCTGTTCCATTGGTCTATATATCTGTGTTGGTACCAGTACCATGCTGTTTTGTTTACTGTATCCTCATTGTATAGTTTGAAGTCAGGTAGCGTGATGCCTCCAGCTTTGTTCTTTCTGCTTAGGATTGTCTTGGATACAAAGGCTCTTTTTTGGTTTCATACGAAATATAAAGTAGTTTTTTCTAATTCAGTGAGGAAACTCAATGGTAGCTTGATGGAAATAGCATTGAATCTATAAATTACTTTGGGCAGTATGACCATTTTCACGATATTGATTCTTCCTATCCATGAGCATGGTATGTTTTTTTTCCATTTGTTTGTGTCCTCTCTTATATCCTTGAGCAGTGGTTTGTAGTTCTCCTTGAAGAGGTCCTTCACATCCCTTGTAAGTTGGATTCCTGGGTATTTTATTCTCTTTGTAGCAACTGTGAATGGGAGTTCACTCATGATTTGGCTCTCTATTTGTCTATTACTTGTGTGCAGGGATGCTTGTGATTTTTAAACACTGCTTTTTGTATCCTGAGACTTTGCTGATGTTGTTTATCAGCTTAAGGAGATTTGGGGCTGAGATGACAGGGTTTTCTAAATATACAATCATGTCATCTGCAAACAGAGACAATTTGACTTCCTCTTTTCCTAATTGAATACTCTTTGTTTCTTTCTCTTTTCTGATTGCCCTGCCCAGAACTTCCTATACTATGTTGAATAGGAGTGGTGAGAGAGGGCATCCTTGTCTTGTGCCAGTTTTCTAAGGGAATGCTTCCAGCTTTTGCCCATTCAGTATGATATTGGCTGTGGGTTTGTCATAAATAGCTCTTATTACTTTGAGATATGTTCCATAAATACCTATTTTATTGAGAGTTTTTAGCATGAAGGGGCGTTTAATTTTTTTTTTAATTTATTTATTATTATTGTACTTTAAGTTGTAGGGTACATGTGCATAACGTGCAGGTTTGTTACATATGTATACTTGTGCCATGTTGGTGTGCTGCACCCATCAACTCATCATTTACATCAGGTATAACTCCCAATGCAATCCCTCCCCCCTCCCCCCTCCCCATGATAGGCCCCTGTGTGTGATGTTCCCCTTCCTGAGTCCAAGTGATCTCATTGTTCAGTTCCCACCTATGAGTGAGAACATGCGGTGTTTGGTTTTCTGTTCTTGTGATAGTTTGCTAAGAATGATGGTTTCCAGCTGCATCCATGTCCCTACAAAGGACGCAAACTCATCCTTTTTGATGGCTGCATAGTATTCCATGGTGTATATGTGCCACATTTTCTTAATCCAATCTGTCACTGATGGACATTTGGGTTGATTCCAAGTCTTTGCTATTGTGAATAGTGCTGCAATAAACATACGTGTGCATGTGTCTTTATAGCAGCATAATTTATAATCCTTTGGGTATATACCAAGTAATGGGATGGCTGGGTCATATGGTACATCTAGTTCTAGATCCTTGAGGAATCTCCATACTGTTTCCCATAATGGTTGAACTAGTTTACAATCCCACCAACAGTGTAAAAGTGTTCCTATTTCTCCACATCCTCTCCAGCACCTGTTGTTTCCTGACTTTTTAATGATCGCCATTCTAACTGGTGTGAGATGGTATCTCATTGTGGTTTTGATTTGCATTTCTCTGATGGCCAGTGATGATGAGCATTTTTTCATGTGTCTGTTGGCTGTATGAATGTCTTCTTTTGAGAAATGTCTGTTCATATCCTTTGCCCACTTTTTGATGGGGTTGTTTGTTTTTTTCTTGTAAATTTGTTTGAGTTCTTTGTAGGTTCTGGATATTAGCCCTTTGTCAGATGAGTAGATTGCAAAAATTTTCTCCCATTCTGTAGGTTGCCTGTTCACTCTGATGGTAGTTTCTTTTGCTGTGCAGAAGCTCTTTAATTTAATGAGATCCCATTTGTCAATTTTGGCTTTTGCTGCCGTTGCTTTTGGTGTTTTAGACATGAAGTCTTTGCCCATGCCTATGTCCTGAATGGTACTACCTAGGTTTTCCTCTAGGATTTTTATGGTATTAGGTCTAACATTTAAGTCTCTAATCCATCTTGAATTAATTTTCGTATAAGGAGTAAGGAAAGGATCCAGTTTCAGCTTTCTACTTATGGCTAGCCAATTTTCCCAGCACCATTTATTAAATAGGGAATCCTTTCCCCATTTCTTGTTTCTCTCAGGTTTGTCAAAGATCAGATGGCTGTAGATGTGTGGTATTATTTCTGAGGACTCTGTTCTGTTCCATTGGTCTATATCTCTGTTTTGGTACCAGTACCATGCTGTTTTGGTTACTGTAGCCTTGTAGTATAGTTTGAAGTCAGGTAGCGTGATGCCTCCAGCTTTGTTCTTTTGACTTAGGATTGTCTTGGAGATGCGGGCTCTTTTTTGGTTCCATATGAACTTTAAAGCAGTTTTTTCCAATTCTGTGAAGAAACTCATTGGTAGCTTGATGGGGATGGCATTGAATCTATAAATTACCTTGGGCAGTATGGCCATTTTCACGATATTGATTCTTCCTATCCATGAGCATGGTATGTTCTTCCATTTGTTTGTGTCCTCTTTTATTTCACTGAGCAGTGGTTTGTAGTTCTCCTTGAAGAGGTGCTTTACATCCCTCGTAAGTTGGATTCCTAGGTATTTTATTCTCTTTGAAGCAATTGTGAATGGAAGTTCATTCATGATTTGGCTCTCTGTTTGTCTGTTACTGGTGTATAAGAATGCTTGTGATTTTTGCACATTAATTTTGTATCCTGAGACTTTGCTGAAGTTGCTTATCAGCTTAAGGAGATTTTGGGCTGAGACAATAGGGTTTTCTAAATATACAATCATGTCATCTGCAAACAGGGACAAGTTGACTTCTTCTTTTCCTAACTGAATACCCTTGATTTCTTTCTCTTGCCTAATTGCCCTAGCCAGAACTTCCAACACTATGTTGAATAGGAGTGGTGAGAGAGGGCATCCCTGTCTTGTGCCAGTTTTCAAAGGGAATTTTTCCAGTTTTTGCCCATTCACTATGATATTGGCTGTGGGTTTGTCATAAATAGCTCTTATTACTTTGAGGTACGTTCCATCAATACCGAATTTATTGAGCGTTTTTAGCATGAAGGGCTGTTGAATTTTGTCAAAAGCCTTTTCTGCATCTATTGAGATAATCATGTGGTTCTTGTCTTTGGTTCTGTTTATATGCTGGATTATGTTTATTGATTTGCGAATGTTGAACCAGCCTTGCATCCCAGGGATGAAGCCCACTTGATCCTGGTGAATAAGCTTTTTGATGTGTTGCTGAATCCGGTTTGCCAGTATTTTATTGAGGATTTTTGCATCGATGTTCATCAGGGATATTGGTCTAAAATTCTCTTTTTTAGTTGTGTCTCTGCCAGGCTTTGGTATCAGGATGATGTTGGCCTCATAAAATGAGTTAGGGAGGATTCCCTCTTTTTCTATTGATTGGAATAGTTTCAAAAGGAATGGTACCAACTCCGCCTTGTACCTCTGGTAGAATTCAGCTGTGAATCCATCTGGTCCTGGACTTTTTTTGGTTGGTAGGCTATTAATTATTGCCTCAATTTCAGAGCCTGCTATTGGTCTATTCAGGGATTCAACTTCTTCCTGATTTAGTCTTGGAAGAGTGTAAGTGTCCAGGAAATTATCCATTTCTTCTAGATTTTCCAGTCTACTTGCGTAGAGGTGTTTAGAGTATTCTCTGATGGTAGTTTGTATTTCTGTGGGGTCAGTGGTGATATCCCCTTTATCATTTTTAATTGCGTCGATTTGATTCTTCTCTCTTTTCTTCTTTATTAGTCTTGCTAGTGGTCTGTCAATTTTGTTGATCTTTTCAAAAAACCAACTCCTGGATTCATTGATATTTTGGAGAGTTTTTTGTGTCTCTATCTCCTTCAGTTCTGCTCTGATCTTAGTTATTTCTAGCCTTCTGCTAGCTTTCGAATGTGTTTGCTCTTGCTTCTCCAGTTCTTTTAATTGTGATGTTAGAGTGTCAATTTTAGATCTTTCCTGCTTTCTCTTGTGGGCATTTAGTGCTATAAATTTCCCTCTACACACTGCTTTAAATGTGTCCCAGAGATTCTGGTATATTGTATCTTTGTTCTCATTGGTTTCAAAGAACATCTTTATTTCTGCCTTCATTTCGTTATGTACCCAGTAGTCATTCAGGGGCACGTTGTTCAGTTTCCATGTAGTTGAGCGGTTTTGATTGAGTTTCTTAGTCCTGAGTTCTAGTTTGATTGCACTGTGGTCTGAGAGACAGTTTGTTATAATGTCTGTTTCTTGTACATTTGCTGAGGAGTGCTTTACTTCCAATTACGTGGTCGATTTTGGAGTAAGTACGATGTGGTGCTGAGAAGAATGTATATTCTGTTGATTTGGGGTGGAGAGTTCTATAGATGTCTATTAGGTCGGCTTGCTGCAGAGATGAGTTCAATTCCTGGATATCCTTGTTAACTTTCTGTCTCGTTGATCTGTCTAATGTTGACAGTGGAGTGTTGAAGTCTCCCATTATTATTGTATGGGAGTCTAAGTCTCTTTGTAAGTCTCTAAGGACTTGCTTGATGAATCTGGGTGCTCCTGTATTGGGTGCATATATATTTAGGATAGTTAGCTCTTCCTGTTGAATGGATCCCTTTACCATTATGTAATGGCCTTCTTTGTCTCTTTTGATCTTTGATGGTTTAAAGTCTGTTTTATCAGAGACTAGTATTGCAACCCCCGCTTTTTTTTGTTCTCCATTTGCTTGGTAAATCTTCCTCCATCCCTTTATTTTGAGCCTATGTATGTCTCTGCGTGTGAGATGGGTCTCCTGAATACAGCAGACTGATGGGTCTTGACTCTTTATCCAGTTTGCCAGTCTGTGTCTTTTAATTGGAGCATTTAGTCCATTTACATTTAAGGTTAAGATTGTTATGTGTGAACTTGATCCTGCCATTATGATATTAACTGGTTATTTTGCTCGTTAGTTGATGCAGTTTCTTCCTAGCCTCGATGGTCTTTACATTTTGGCATGTTTTTGCAATGGCTGGTACCGGTTGTTCCTTTCCATGTTTAGTGCTTCCTTCAGGGTCTCTTGTAAGGCAGGCCTAGTGGTGACAAAATCTCTAAGCATTTGCTTATCTGTAAAGGATTTTATTTCTCCTTCACTTATGAAACTTAGTTTGGCTGGATATGAAATTCTGGGTTGAAAATTCTTTTCTTTAAGAATGTTGAATATTGGCCCCCACTCTTCTGGCTTGGAGAGTTTCTGCCGAGAGATCTGCTGTTAGTCTGATGGGCTTCCCTTTGTGGGTAACCCGACCTTTCTCTCTGGCTGCCCTTAAGATTTTTTCCTTCATTTCAACTTTGGTGAATCTGGCAATTATGTGTCTTGGAGTTGCTCTTCTCGAGGAGTATCTTTGTGGTGTTCTCTGTATTTCCTGGATTTGAATGTTGGCCTGCCCTACTAGGTTGGGGAAGTTCTCCTGGATGATATCCTGAAGAGTGTTTTCCAACTTGGTTCCATTTTCCCCCTCACTTTCAGGCACCCCAATCAGATGTAGATTTGGTCTTTTTACATAATCCCATACTTCTTGCAGGCTTTGTTCATTTCTTTTTCTTCTTTTTTCTTTTGGTTTCTCTTCTCGCTTCATTTCATTCATTTGATCCTCAATCTCAGATACTCTTTCTTCCAGTTGATCGAGTCGGTTACTGAAGCTTGTGCATTTGTCACGTATTTCTCGTGTCATGGTTTTCATCTCTTTCATTTCGTTTATGACCTTCTCTGCATTAATTACTCTAGCCATCAATTCTTCCACTTTTTTTTCAAGATTTTTAGTTTCTTTGCGCTGGGTACGTAATTCCTCCTTTAGCTCTGAGAAATTTGATGGACTGAAGCCTTCTTCTCTCATCTCGTCAAAGTCATTCTCTGTCCAGCTTTGATCCGTTGCTGGCGATGAGCTGCGCTCCTTTGCCGGGGGAGATGCGCTCTTATTTTTTGAATTTCCAGCTTTTCTGCCCTGCTTTTTCCCCATCTTTGTGGTTTTATCTGCCTCTGGTCTTTGATGATGGTGATGTACTGATGGGGTTTTGGTGTAGGTGTCCTTCCTGTTTGATAGTTTTCCTTCTAACAGTCAGGACCCTCAGCTGTAGGTCTGTTGGAGATTGCTTGAGGTCCACTCCAGACCCTGTTTGCCTGGGTATCAGCAGCAGAGGCTGCAGAAGATAGAATATTTCTGAACAGCGAGTGTACCTGTCTGATTCTTGCTTTGGAAGCTTCCTCTCAGGGGTGTACTCCACCCTGTGAGGTGTCGGGTGTCAGACTGCCCCTAGTGGGGGATGTCTCCCAGTTAGGCTACTCAGGGGTCAGGGACCCACTTGAGCAGGGAGTCTGTCCCTTCTCATTTCTCAACCTCCGTGTTGGGAGATCCACTGCTCTCTTCAAAGCTGTCAGACAGAGTCGTTTGCATCTGCAGAGGTTTCGGCTGTGTTTGTTATTGCCCTGTCCCCAGTGGTGGAGTCTACAGAGACAGGCAGGTTTCCTTGAGCTGCTGTGAGCTCCACCCAGTTCAAGCTTCCCAGCAGCTTTGTTTACCTACTTAAGCCTCAGCAATGGCAGGCGCCCCTCCCCCAGCCTCGCTGCTGCCTTGCCGGTAGATCACAGACTGCTGTGCTAGCAATGAGGGAGGCTCCGTGGGTTTGGGACCCTCCCGGCCAGGTGTGGGATATGATCTCCTGGTGTGCCTGTTTGCTTAAAGCGCAGTATTGGGGTGGGAGTTACCCGATTTTCCAGGTGTTGTGTGTGTCTCAGTTCCCCTGGCTAGGAAAAGGGATTCCCTTCCCCCTTGCGCTTCCCAGGTGAGGCAATGCTTCGCCCTGCTTCAGCTCTCGCTGGTCGGGCTGCAGCAGCTGACCAGCACCAATCGTCCGGCACTCCCCAGTGAGATGAACCCAGTACCTCAGTTGAAAATGCAGAAATCACCGGTCTTCTGTGTCGCTCGCGCTGGGGGTTGGAGACTGGAGCTGTTCCTATTCGGCCATCTTGCTCCGGGTGTTTAATTTTATTGAAGGCCGTTTCTGCACCTATTGAGATAATTATGTAGTTTTTATCATAGGTTCTGTTTATATGATGGATTATGTTAACTTGACTTGCGTATGTTGAACCAGCCTTGCATTCCAGGATGAAGCTGACTTGATCGTGGTGGATAAGCCTTTTGATGTGCTGCTGGATTTGGTCTGCCATTATTTTATTGAGGATTTTTGCATCAATGTTGATCAGGGATATTGGACTGAAATTTTGTTTTTTTTGTTGTATCTCTGCCAGGTTTTGGAATCGGGATTATGCTGGCCTCCCAAAAGGAGTTAAGGAGGAGTCCCTCTTTTTCTATTGTTTGGAATAGTTTCAGAAGAAATGGCACCAGCTCCTCTTTTTACCTCTGGTAGAATTCGGCTGTGAATCCATCTGGTCCTGGGCTTTTTTTGGTTGGTAGGCTGTTAATTACTGCCTCAATTTTGGAACCTGTTATTGGTCTATTCAGGGATTCAACTTCTTCCTGGTTTAGTCTTGGGAGATTGTATGTGTTCAGGAATTTATCCAGTTCTTCTAGATTTTCTAGTTTATTTGCACAGAGGTGTTTACAGTATTCTCTGATGATAGTTTGTATCTCTGTGGGATCAGTGGTGATATCCCCTTTACCATTTTTATTGTGTCTATTTTATTCTTCTCTCTTTTCTATTAGTCTGGCTAGCGGTCAATTTTGTTAATCTTTTCAAAAAACCAGGTCATGGATTCATTGATTTTTTGAAGGGTTTTTCTTGTCTCTATCCCCTTCAGTTCTGCTTCTCTCTTTAGAGCCAGCAGGCAGGAACATTTAAGTCTGCTGAAGCTTCACCCACAGCACCCCTTCCCACTGGTGCTCTGTCCCAGGGAGATGGGAGTTTTACCTATAAAGCCCCAGCTGGGCTGCTGCCTTTCTTTCAGAGATGTCCTGCCTAGAAAGGAGGAATCTGGAGAGGCAATCTGGCTACAGCAGCTTTGCGAAGCTGTAGTGGGCTCTGTCTAGTTCATACTTCCTGGTGGCTTTGTTTACACCGTGAGGGAAAAACAGCCTATGCAAGCCTCAGTAATGGCAGATGCCCTCCCACTCCCCCCTACCACCCCCCCATCCCACCCCACCAAGCTCAAGCATCCCAGGTTGACTTTAGACTGCTGTGCTGGCAGTGAGAATTTCAGGTCAGTGGATCTTAACTTGCTGGGCTCCATGGGGGTGGGATCCGCTGAGCTAGATCACTTGAATTCCTGGCTTCAGCCCTCTTTCTAAGGGATTGAATGGTTCTGTCTTGCTGGTGTTCCAGCCACCACTGGGGTATGGAAAAAAAACTCCTGCAGCTAGTTAGTGTCTGCCCAAAGGGCTGCCCAGTTTTGTGCTTGAAACCCAGGGCCCTGGTAGTATAGGCACCCAAGGGAATCTCCTGGTCTGCAGGTTGCGAAGACTGTGGGAAAAGCGTAGTATCTGGGCCAGAGTGCACCGTCCCTCAAGGCATAGTCCCTCATGGCTTCTCTTGGCTAGGGGAGGGAGTTCCCCAACCCTTTGCATTTCCCGGGAGAGGTGACATTCCACCCTTCTTCGGCTCACCCTCTGTGGGCTTTGCCCAGTGTCTAACCAGTCCCAATGAGAAGAGCTGGGTACCTCAGTTGGAAATGCAGAAATCCCCCACCTTCTGTGTTGATCTTTCTGGGAGCTATTCCTATTCAGCCATCTTGCCAGCTACCTAGTACACATTTTTTAAGTACAGATGACAGTGGCAAGAAAAGGTGTACTGAACAACTGAAGGAATTCAGACTTGGATTAACATCTGGCCACCTTAGTTGCCTTTCTATAATTTTTTTAAGTGATTTTATAATACAATGTACATAAGAATCACCTGGGAAGTTTTTTGAAAGCAAATATTTAAGCCCCACCCCTGACGATTCTGCTTCCATTGGCTTGGTGATCTCACTCTAGGTATTTCTGATGAAGTTTGATTTTGGATCAGTGCTGAGATGTACTACTATTAAGTGTGTCCTGAGCTCTGGTTACAGCAAACCTGTGAGTGTCTGGATTCCCTGTGGAGGAAGCTTGCATCATGTATTCTCCTGGGCTTTTGTACCTGGGGTTTATACCAAGTCCTATAGAGGAACCCACTGCAACTGCCTCCAAGATTCTTCACTCCTCCATTCTATTTTCTCCCTTTTCCCTAGAAACCATTTTAGATTTTAACATATCATCTAATAATTATCCCTACCCCGAAAATGAGGAGACAGACTCAAAGAGGGGTCATAGAATTTTCCCATATTTTTATAAAAGATGTGTAATAACAGCAGTCACATTCAAGGCCTATGGTATCTAATAACAGCTAAAATTTATTGACCCCTTTTATATGCACCATGTACTGAATATATTGCATTGACTATCATGTTTAATTCTAGTAAACGTTAATGGAAAATGGGATCCTAAAGGTTATTGAAAAGAAAAGATTTGGAAATGTTTTATTAAGAATCTGAATACAGCAAAAGAAAAAAATTTAAGTAAAAAGCAGTATGATTATTCTAGTCAAATGTTGATGGAATTAGACCAACAGGAATCTCCCTTAGGTAGCTTAAGCCTTACTTGAGTTTACTGTATAACACATTAAGTTGCCATCAAACAACAGCAGCACCTACAGAAATGTAGTTTCTGCCCCTACCTCCATCCTCCCGCACTAGGCAAGCCTCTCCCAAGAACAATAAAGAAGAGAGGAAGTAACGAAGAATTCGGAGCAGGTGTTAAGGCTTGAGGCAGATGACTGGAGAATGAATCAAAGGCACTCAGAAGTGAAATTTTGGGATTTTTGACACTAGCCCTACGTGATATTTTATAAAATTTATAGATTGAATATGATAACTAATGTGTTATTCTTTTAATAGTTACCATTTAATCTTTTAAAATGTACAAGAAAACTGAACTGACCTCTCACAGGTTTTCTCAGAACTGTAGAGAAAATAATACATTAAAGCATGTAGAAAAGTGCCTAGCACATCATGAGCCTTCAGCCAAGATTAGCTGTTGTTATTTTCCATGACACCCTCCCACAGTGATGTTAACAGCTGTGCCTAGGCTACTTTAATAAAACTTTAGTAATCACACAATGACAACTGCTGCAAAGGAAGGTATTGGGAAAATAAAATTTACAACAAAATCTCCTGCCAACCCAGAAAACGTCTCCACAAAGGTAGAAAACAAAGACAAGTTGTATTACTGAATAAGCATTAAACCAGAATGCAATGCTCATCACAGCCAATCTGCAAAGAGAATGCAAAGACAAGCAGAAACTTCCTTCTGTTATATCGCCGAGTGGATACAACCCATTACATACATGTTCTTTAGATACATAATAATTAGTCCTCAAGCAAGAACGCTTGATGGCACCATTTCTCACACAAAATTCATACAAAATTCCCTCAGTAATTGAGGTGACCCCTTGTGTTAGCTAAGTTGGCTTTACCAAAAGTTAAAATAAATGTGTTATATCTTTATGACAGGAGGTAGTTGTGAAGCCAGGCATCCTCTGATGCTAGGATCTTGCCCTCCCACAGAGACTGGAAGACAGGTGCATTACCTTTCTCTCTTGATGATTACTTGATCTTAAGAAAGACATTCTTGGGCCATAAAACTGGTAAGAGGCTAATTTATCTTTTAAAAAGGTTTACATGCATTTTGAAGAGACAGAAAAAAGACCTTAAAATGACAAGTTTTCTAAAACATATCATCTAAGAAAAGGGAGAAGGAAAGTGTCTTCCTTTATTTTCATCAGGGAGAATTAAGCCTCTTATTTTTAAGCTGTATTTGCCATTGCAAAGGCAGTTATCTGGGAGGAATTTAATAGCTTCTTAGTGTCTTTTCCTGATTATCAGTTACTTCCTAATGAGGAAACCCACATAGACATACACAAGGGAAATACAGAAATTAGAAATTTCTGGCCAGGCACGGTGTTGCACACCTGTATTCCCAGCACTTTGAGAGGTCGAGGAAGGCGGATCACTTGAGGTCAGGAGTTCGAGACCAGCCTGGCCAACATGGTGAAATCCTGTCTCTTCTAAAAAAAATAAATAAATATAAAAGTTAACCAGGTGCAGTGGCACACACCTGTAATCCCAGCTACTCTGGAGGCTGAGGCAGGAGAATCGCTTGAACCCAGGAGGTGGAGGTTGCAGTGAGCTAAGATCATGCCACTGCACTCCAGCCTGAGGGACAGAGCGAAATTCCCTCTCAAAAAAAAAAAAAGAAAAGAAAAAGAAATGTCCAAGGAACATATGAGTAGTAGAGGGGACACAGAGCATCTATTTTTTTATTAAATCAGAAGAGAGAACTATTACCTGTTAAAATGAAAATACTATGTTGGCATGATGTTAAGAGACTGTCCGACCAAGGGTCATGTAAAAGTTAACCTCTGACTTCACAATCATCACAACCTTTCCGAAAATCATTTGAAAAATGTTACTATTGTGTGCTAGTCAAAGTGGGTGAGTAAACATTACTGCTTTAAAATTAAGGCCTAACTGACTGTCACCATCGCCCTGCCCTCAGTGAGTACAACCACCAGTGGGTGGTGGTGTCACTGTCCTAAGAAATGCCTGCATCACAGAAAATAGTCATTCCTGTAGACATATGCTTAGAG
This sequence comes from Macaca thibetana thibetana, assembly GCF_024542745.1. Taxonomy (NCBI): domain Eukaryota; kingdom Metazoa; phylum Chordata; class Mammalia; order Primates; family Cercopithecidae; genus Macaca; species Macaca thibetana. Next base: position 58,527,817 of record NC_065584.1, on the reverse strand, counting down.
GGCACTGTGGGATCCTTCATGATGAAAGTGCCTTGTAAATGTGAGATATCACCACCATTATGAGTGAGATCTAACCCTGGGCGATATCATAAACTTAATGGTGGGAGTTAAACCACCATCATCTCAATGTATTCCAGTCAATGTGTATTCTCATCATACTTCAAAAAGCATAGGCTGTCCAAAGCAGGATATCTGCCTGCAGACCCCAAACTATGTTTTTCAGATCATTAAAACCACAGGACACTGTAAGCCTAGATTATTCCCATTAAGTAGTAGATTTAAAGCATTATCTGTTAGGAAAAACTATGCATCAGAATGATTTTACAATACTACTTAAAATCAGCAAGTAGTGCTGATGCAGTAACAATCTTTAACACAATAATTTGGTTTTTATTAATACAAACTATCATAAAGTAAAATTCACTTTCCTTTAATAAATAACCAAAATTTATTTCATTTTCTTAATTCAAAAGGTTAACATTCTAAGGTCAGCAAGATGCTGTACCTGAAACAATTTTGTGCCTAAAACAAGGAGATGATAAATTGTAAAGACAGTCTTTGTACATTTTAGGGCTTATAATGATAAAAAAATGATCAGCAGATTTCCTGTCACCAGAAGGCAAAAACTACAACACACACCAGTTATCTAATGAAAGTGTACACTGGGAAGAATTGCCTAGCTGCTCAGTGACCTACAATGTCACAGTTCCGTACCTAACACATCACTTTACTGCCTTCCCCAGCTTCCAAGATAGAGTCTCACCCAAGATTACAGTGTTCCGAACTTTAGTTAATTAAAAGACAAAATTTCTCAAAATAAAAAGCTAAGGCCATTCTCATTAGAACAAACACTTTTTTAAAGATAGGCAAAGTAAATCAAGCAAATGGGAACAAAGAGAGTAGAGGGATAATATTAGCTTTAGACAGAGTGGACACTGAAACAAAATGCCTTAGGTGGTTTGTGTATTTCTTCAGTGGTTGAAGATGATGAGACTCGAGCTAGGCTTCAAGGTCATGAATGTCTTAGTGAAGGACGTTTATGGGAGCACTGTTCTGTTCCTTCCAAGTAGATATTTGAAGGTCAAGCCTTAATTTTTATTATTTTTATGACAAGGCTGGGATAGGGAGAGGCTTGAGTTGTATTGCTAGACTCTCTTCTCCTCCTACATTAAGCTCATTATGTCCCATGCCCAAGAAGGAAAGAGTAGACGGAAGAAAAATACAATCTGGCTATATCTACAAATGTTATATATTATATTTCAGTGTTCAGCACTAATCCTATCCTACTATAACTCCCAACTTCTGAGTCTAAATTTTGATTTATCTCTTGGTTATCTAGAGTTTGTCTCCAAGTAGTTTTATTAGGAAGAATACCTAGGTGATAAATGTATTTATTTATATTTAGAATATTTAAGGAAGAATACAAGGACATATAAAATAATAGGAAACATTAAAATAGAAAAAGGAAAAGAATGATGAGAACATAAATTAGTGCTAGGACTGAGACATCTAATGCACTGTATGTACTTTTTACCTGTATTAATTGAAATTCAGCTGATGTGCCAGAGAATAAAATGGCAATGAATTTAAAAGATAGAACATTATTTCCCTGTCAGAGAAAATTTCAAACAGATAAAGTGGATCTGCTCTACAGTCTTTGGAGGCCTATGCTACTTTGTGTACCTTGTGGTTCTGTCATCCCAAAGGCAGTCTACATTCACACTGTTCAAGATGGTTTCTCATTACACTTGCATTTCAACTGCACACATCCATTCCACTCTATCTCACTGGCCATGTATTCCCATGGTTACACCTAGTTGCAAGGAAGATTGAGAAACATAATCTTTACCTAGGCATCCATGTATTCAGCTACAAGTTCTATCATTGTATAAGGGAGGGGAAGAACAGATACAGTAGATAACCAGATGCATTGATCTCATCACAGCAGGCCTCAAATATACTTGACTCTTACCATTTTTACAATCAATGTAAAAAGAAAAGCCATTAATGATACTCTTAAATGTAAAATTATAAGGATGGCAGTAATAATAAAACTATTCAACATTTTAAAAATAAATAAAAGCCATTGTAGTGGCACAATTCATGGACACAAAAATGGATAATTTTCTTAGAGGAATTACAAATTATTTGCTATGAAGACCACACTAGAATTTCTCCAAAGCACTATATATTCTGGAAATTTGCGTGTCAGAAAAATTTCCCTTATCCATGAACTTCAACTTTGAGTGACACTAAATTCTGAGGCCATAACTTTTCACCCGAAATACTCTTTAAATACCATCCCAAGATATACGGTGTTCTGAAAAAGAAACTTAATGCCAAACTCATTTTTATTCCTTTGGGTTATGTGCTTGGATATGTGATTGTCTTTTACTGGAACAAGTCTAAATATAGCTTTCTTTTATTTGGTTCCACATATATTGTAGGGAAACTTCTTTCCCAAACTCAGATCTTCTTTTAGTCTACAAAAGTTTTCTGTTATTTCTTTGATCATTTACTCCACATTAATTTTTTGTCTTATTCTTCAAGAATACTTATTTGTGTCTGTGGCTTGAATTTCCATAGCTCTTTTCTTATATTTTGTCGTGTTTATCTCTCTTCTTTTTCCCTTTGCATTATGATGGTATTTATCTTGTTTGCCCTCCATACTCTGGTCTCAATTTTTCACTAAGTGGAAATATTTTTGTTGCTTAGTGCAAATCCACTTATAATTATAGTTATATTCCTTATGATTTCTGATTTTCTCATTAAAAAGAACTAGCTTTATTTCATGTAATATTTTTGGCATAAATTCTACTTTGTTTATTATGAAAACCACAATCCATGCTTTTGTCTTCATTTCTGTAATGATTTTTTTTTTCTTTAACCTCTTTTCCAGGATGGGGGAAGAAGTTCTCATACTTTTTTCTTATTGGAAGTGCTACCACAGGTATATATTATTGCTAAATTTTTTTATTCCCATATGTTTAGAGATAATCGACCAACCCACCAACCAAATAGTATTTACTGAGCATCTACTACGTCTCAGGGACTGTGCTAAGAATTTATCATTCAGTGCAAAACACAAAAGGCATGGTCTCTGCTTTCATGGAGTTTGCAATCTAGTCACTAGCAGAAGGTAGCAAAGTATCACACCAAAGAGAAAGCTTTGGGTGTTTGTTATGGGAGCTCCTGTGGTGAGAGACTTGATCTAGGCCAGATGTTGGAGAAACACCTCCCTCAGGAGGTGGAACCTAGGTGAAGACGTAAACTGAACAGGAGTTAAGCATTAGGGAGTCATCCTGGGGTAGGGAATAGAGGGTAAAAGGAGAGGAGAGAGAGAAGTGACTGGATTAGGGAGACTCATGTACAGAAGCTGGCTCTGAAAGGAGACAGCAGGGCATCCTAAAGGCATTTCTCCCAAATGGCTGGAGCTTGGAGTATGAAGGACAAATTCTATCTGGGAGTAAGCTATGCTGACCTTTCTATGTGTGTGGTGGGGGTCAGAGAGCAGCAACATTATATGAGAGTGAATAGTGGCTTTTAATCCCTCCATCCCTGAGATTTTATAACATGATCTTACCCTAGTTAAGTCATCCAGTACCAACTGAGGAAGGATGAGTTATAACCCAAAATTTGCCACAGGTATAGCAATACCTGAGACAAAGATATCACAATCACCTAGGAAAATCTGTGGCCAAAAATCAAGCAACACACATGCAGATGCTCAGTAAATCCTAGTTGATTGGTTAGTTGGTGGATTTTTGCCAAAGACCTAGACATGAAAAGGCTAGCAATTGAAATATACCATGAGTTAAATCTCAGTTTAAGTTGCAGATCCATCAAAGACTTTTAACATTAACACAAAAAATGAAAGTCAGCTACAGCTGTAACGTATGCATATTTTACAAAAGATTAAGAGAAGCCGTAGTCTTTCAACAGTCACCACAGTTTATCTTCAATGGCTCACAAGGATCATTAAGCAGAAAAAAGAAAGGTGGTGGTCAAGTGTCAGTGCTTTCTTTCCAAATACGAACTGAGGGTGCAACAGTGTAACTCATTACATGTAAAATCAAAGACATTGAGGACTGAATAAACCACATGAACACCAGACTAATCCTCTTTGTGCCATGACTTAATGTAGGATGCTGATGACTCCACTTAACCTCACCGTGTCTCCATTTCCCAATCTGTAAAACAGGGTTAATAATTTTAACCCACTTCTCAGAGATAGTAAGTGGATTAACTATAATAACAATAAATAATTTAAAACACAAATCATGAGAATGTTCTAACAAGAGTTATACTTTCTTATAGTAAGAAATGTGAATTTCTTCTTATCCAGAATCATTCCAAATGCATCAGTGAATAATTTATTAGAAAAAAAATACACTGTGACCTTCCCTTTCAGTGACTGAAGATATTCTTTGGACTGAGTCTTTTTTTTTTTTTTTTTTTTTTTTTTTTTTTTTAAATAAAAACGTACCTTTTTTTAGGGGTAAAAAATGACTTTGATCCTATCTCAGCTTGGTGATTCAATGGATGGCAACTCGGCCAGGAAGATTTAAGAGCACTGTCTACAACTTACAAGACTCCACTGAAAAATACTCATTTAGCAGTTTGAGAATTACCTTGACCTAGAATTTATGCCAGAAACAACAAGGGCATAAAGATAAAACCACTTTAGCTCACTAATCAAAATAAACTTATCCTAGACAAATTTACTGAATAAATACAAAGCAAACCAATTCAATTGTCTACCCAAACTTTGTAGTTACATGAATATAAATACCACACACCTAAATATTGTTCCTAAAGTAATTAAGTGTATTGTTCCTCCAGAGACTGGAATAACAAGAAAACACTGAAGTTCATTGTCAAACACTTATTATGACTGTTACTAAATAGTCAACCTGTATTTGTACTTTATGGAAATATTTACATTCCTATACCATCCAGAATCCTGAAATTCTGGAACAGAGTGCAGGTTAAGCAAACATTATGTGAATCCAAAACTGCACAATAGATAGTGGTGTTAAACCCTGGCAGACTGCAATTTATTAACACCCACAAATAGATTACTTCTGTTCAAGTCAAACAGCCTGAAAAAAAAAAATGGATTTTCTATAATCCAGCTACCCAATTTCCTTTCAGTTTTCAAGATTACAACTTCCATTTTATGACATGACCACATTTTCTAGAGGGCAAAAAAATAAATCACACTGTATATAATGGGGCTAGGATCCCAAGACAAAAGAATCATAAATTCCACTCCCAAAAAGGTTGTAAACTCTCTTATTCCATAACAAACGCAAGTATGCAGAACAAGGCTTCCAGGTAACTATCTGGTCACATGACATACACAAAATAGGTCAGAAAGCTCCCAATGTAGCAGTTAAACAGTGTTTCCAAGGTCACAAAATAGCATTACTTTTTATTTCCCTCCCTTCTCAAGGCAGAGAGAGGAACTACCCAATTATACTAATGTAGTACTTACTTCTGGAAATATTCCAACCTATTTTGATGAAGAATTTTCCATTGAGAACTTGAATTTTGGAGAGGAAAATAGAAAATGAACTAAAAATCACAAAGGGTAAATGTACTGGATTATTTTAAAGTCGTTAGCAGAAGTTTAACATTTATCATTTGTAAAGTGTTTATCTTTTAAAATATGTTAAATAAAGCTTTTAAGTTATAAAGGGGTAAATTATATTACCATTAAAATGCTAGATTACTCTACTTAGGTATGATTATTGTTTCTTGAATAACTACAGTGAAGTTGAGGAAAAATTTGAATTAGATTAACATTAATCATGAAATAAAATTATATTCTTGCTGTTCAGGCTAGATATCCAAGAATAATGAAAACTTGGAGAGAAACAGAAAGGTTTCAATTAGTTTGAACTACTCATAAAATTTAAGGAAGTAAAGATAAGTCTTTTTAATAAAAATAGAGCAACCATTCTACTGGTACTCAAATAATACCAAATGGTCTAACACTGGTACAAACCTATCTTCTACTTACATTTCAGAGAGGAATTTTTATATTCACTGGGCCAATTTAAATAGTATATATGAATATAGGTAGTCAAAGGAGAAAGTAGATCAGAAAAATTTCCAGGTCCAATATTAAAGATAAAATTAGCATAATATTAGACTGTCTCTAGCTTCAGACTTTCTATTCTGTCCTCAGAATGCCTAACCAGTGGTTTCTTCTGAGGTTCCTGCTACAAGATATGTTGGAAAAATATATATCCAAATGAAGAACCTTATTATTTTTCTAGGGGAATATTTGACTGTAGTTTTTCTCTACATAAGTGTAAAAGTGTGTAAGCAAATATGATGGAAATGCTAATTAGAACATTAAGGCAGTCTTTTCAATGCAAAACAAACATTAAAAAAATAAGTATTATAGGCACTGGAACATTAAAAGTTCTTAAATCAGACTTTGCATATTTGAAAAGAAATACGAATTATGTGTTATTTCCTTTTTAACACTGCTAAGTGCATTATTAATTTGGATAGAAATCTAAATCCATTGCTCACTAATGAATAACCAAAAACCACTGGAAATCCTATAAACAAGAATTACTTCCATGGAAAATGATTTCTATTTTCTAATATTGATTTCTAATATGTAACGTGAAGAGATGCTACCCACAAAAATCAGAATCTAAATTTCTGTCTGTCCTGTTCAATGCAAAAGATTAAATTTCCACGTTCAATTGTCAGTGTGATAGAAATGAACAAGCCAAGCCCCTGGTGCCCTATCCCCAAATACAAACCAGATGAAGTTTAAAAATCAGACTTTCAAAAGAAAACAGAAATGCTTTGTGCTTTACACATAAAGATAAAAAATACATTCACCAGAGGAAGGATTAGTATAAATGTTTAAATTCTGGTTCTAAAAGTTTATAATAGGTACTGCTGTTTTCACTATTTCAACTAAAGGAATTCATAAAAGAAAGACTCTAACTTTGAGCCTTCTCCTTGATTGGCTGTGGGTTCAATGTGATTGTTGTAGGCATTATCATTTTGATTCCCAGATTTACTCAAAAGTTTCAGTAAGCCATTGTTTATGGATGTTGTAAATATAATCATGTATTTCAGTTAATGAAAACCAAAACAGAACCACAATCTCTTGCCTCCCTCCTTTGAGCGAGTTTCTACCTTTTGTTAATCTATCAATGGAACCTATAAAATTCGTGTTTTTAAAAAAAAATCAACTTATTTATTTTAAAATACAAATAGAAGTTAACATTCTGTTTTCCTCCTTTAATACATATTTATGGAGTAGTTCCAATTCATTATGAATTTTTATAACCTCATTATTACATTGCCAGTTGCTACAAATATATGCCAAGTATCTCCTCCATGAAAAGAAATGTGCTAGAGGCAGCTCATTATTATAGTTCAGCTCAAAGAAAAAAAAAAAGGCCACTTCCTCTCTCTCGCCCACCAATCAGAACCACTTATAAAGTTGAAAGGGCAGGCCACTCCTTCACACTGGTAGACTCAGAAATATGTTCATAAACCAGAGATAATGGTTTAATCATAACTACCATTTCTTTTTTTTCTTTTTTTTCTTTTTTTCAATGTTCAGTTTCCTTTAATGACCCCCATCTCCCTGAAGGGCAGGTGCAGGCAGCTAGGCGATGGCAAGAGATGTTCACTTGAAGATCTTGCCCTGATTGAAGGCTTTGCCCACATGCTGGAAGGCCCCCTCCCAGGAAAAGTACTCTCGAACCAGCGTCTGGGTCTCCTCGCTGCCAGGATCCAGTTTCCGCCATGTGTATGACTCGTAGTCCACCTGCCAATCTGGACTCAGCGGAAAGGCAAGCTCCTGGCCTCGGAAGACCCAGACTCCAGAAATGGAGCTGCTATTGTTGGTTCCAAAGAGGATGACACTGGCGAAGGCATTCTTCCTCAGCTTGTCCAGTCGCTGGAACATTCCAGTGATGAGATTGCAGCTCATGAAGGTCTGAGTGAGTTCTTCAGGGAAGCGATACTCTGAGTACCACAGGGACCAGCCGTCCTTATCAAAGTGTTCCCAGAAATATGGCAGTGCCACAGAGAGTGTGTCCTCATTGGAGTACTTGCGCTTAAATTCATCCAACACAAAGGTACTCTTGGGCAAGTGAGCGAAGGGGTCCTTGGCCTTGGGCTCAGCAGCCAGCGCCTGCTCACATTCATCCATCTCCTCCTCAGGAGCAGGGGCAGCTGCCTTTTTCTCCTCCTTCCGCTCAGCCTGGGGCTTCTGCTTCTCTTCCCGTGAACCCTTCTCTTTCCGTGGTGTATCTTTTTTAGGCTGGGTCTCTGCAAACTTTTTAGCATCAAACTGGGCCATCTTCTCACACAGCTTCACTTCCCCCAAGACAGCCCGGAACTGGGGCTGATTAATGCAGGTGAGGAACCAGCGGTTGGTATTGGGAAAGGCCTGGCGGAAAGAAGGCTCTAGGACCTGCTTATAGAGCCACAACAGGGTGCAGACAACTGTGATGTCAGCCAATGTCACTCGTTCGCCCACCAGAAAAGTCCTCGTCTTCAAGTGAGCATCCAGCAGCCCCAGAATTCGCCTCACTTCCTCCTTTGCATTCTCAGTGGCCTGTTTGTTGTGGTGCATGATGCCCAAGGTGGGGAATACCCAGGTACTGGCTGGGGGCACTATGTCGGAATCAGCAAAGCTCACCCACTGCACCACCTGGGCTGCTGCCTCTGGAGTACTTCCCCGCAGCTCCTCATTGCTCACATAGTAGGCAATGGCGTTGCTCTCAAACACACAGAATCCATCCTCACCCTCAAATGCTGGAACCTTGCCGGCAGGAAATTTGCGGAGAAATTCAGGGGTGCGGTTGGTTTGGCCAAAATGGAAGTGGGGTGGTGCAGAGAGCACGCGGACCTGAGCCCCGCTGTACTGAGCAGCGATGAGAGCCTTGAAGGCCCTGCAGTTTTCAGGATACGTATACAGGGTCCCAGCCGCCATGGTGATTCCGCAAAGAAAGGGGATAACTACCATTTCTTAAGCAGTGTGATGATTATTTGCCACCTCAAGTCAATTCGCTACCCTTCTCTGCCCCTATGGGCCCTAGAAGGTCGACCTCTATGGACTGCACCATCCAAGTTCTGAGCCCTTGGTTTCTGGTTCAGTTTGGCAGAAGATCAGAAGGCAGGAAGAGAGACATAGGGGTTTCCTTCTCCGTTCTATCCTCAGTACAAAACTCTGGCAGTGGCTACTTTCCTCCAGGGCCAGAGCATTCCCCTACAGTCCAAAGTCTCACCAGGTTATGATAATAACATCCTCTTGCTGTTGGGCTCTGACTGCTTCACTCTGCCCCCTTTGCTTCCTTAATCCTGCTTACACCTCTGTAGTTAGTCTCTTTATTAATGTCTATTCATTTAAACCATTTGTGGGAGGCATAATTCTAAGATGGTCTCAATATTCCTATACCTTTGTTTGCACACTGTCCAAGAAAGTCCTATGGTGCTGCTTGCTGTTATTCACATGGGATATTCCTAATGGGCAGAAACCGTTCTAGGACACCTTGAAAACCTTCATATCTAGCCTTTGACTTGAGCCCCTACCATTCTTGTATTTTTGGCTAGGACAGCTAGGTCAGTTTCTCTCAACACACATGCCATATGCCATAGAAACTTATAGAAAAAGAGAGAAAAACAAAATAAGAAAAAATGAAAACCACATTGGGCTTCTCTCCTAAGGGTGGAGGCAGTATGTAATGGAGATTACAGAACACAAACTTTGGCTTCCGAGACACATAGGTTTCAGTCAGGCTCTGTTCTTTACTCTCTGTATGACCTTGAGGAAGTGATTCCTACCCCTTTGTTTGCACACTTTATATAATCCTCTCCCCGTAAGTGTGAGTGAGACTGGTGCAATCAGTGAGGCCTTTAAAAAGAGAAAGTCTAGGAGTCCAAGGTGAAACAAATCAGAGATATCCCCAACTGTAGCAGACACTCTCCTGTCAGTCCTGAAAAAAGCAAACTGCCATGTTGTGGAAAAGGCCACTTGGCAGAGATTGGCTAAAAATTGTAAGAAACCATAAGAAATTTTGTTGCTGATTGACAGTCAGCAACAAAATGGGACCTCAGTCCAACAACCACAACCCAAAGAAGCTTGGAAGAGGGTCCCAAGCTCCAGAGAAGATCACAGCCCTGCCCAACACCTTGATTTCAATTTTATGAGACCCAGAACAATCTATTTTTACACTACCTGTTTTTAAAGTTTGTTATGCAAAGGATTATGGGTGAAGCTGCAGAAGGCATGTTTAACTGACTGAAGGAAACGAAATGTGTAAGTAATTTAGCATTTTGTGATTGCTTTTTTCTATGCAAATAATAAAGTTACCAGTTTATTAACTAGAAATGCTAATGCTTTCTTTAATAGAGTAATTTCATGTACTTAAAAGAAACCCATTCTTTTTCTTTTTCTCATTCCAGAATGGATTTGAAGTAGCTAACCTAGCTTTCCCTGCATTCTATAGTTTAAACTTTTTGAAATGTATTCACCCCTTAAAGTCTATCTGCATTAGTGAGTTTGTATTGTCCTGAAAATTGATTTCTTAACTTTATTTGAACGAGTTATGACTCTAAATATTAAAAAATCTTTGTCTTCCTTCAGCATCTCGATAAATTGCAAGTTGTACAGTTCTGGTTCAATATCCTTTTTCTTTCCTCCTATTCCTGTCACTGTTCCAAAATTAGGTGAATGGCTGGCTAACTCCTTTCATAAATCAAATAACATTCTTCCTGTGGTTTCAATGGAGTAAGTCAAGCTTCAGAAACTGGCACAGACACTTACAGTAGTACTGTTCCGGGGACCCCAAGGAATCAAAGACTTTATGAAATTGGTCTATATAAGTCACATCCCCACTCACCATAATCACAAGCTCTGCTGCAGTTACAAACAATGGAGTGTTTGAATTCTAAATCAGTCCTTCAATTATCAAAGTTGTCACTCCTTCTCCTTGATAGTTTTTCTACCCCAGCAAAATCCCAACTGCTATTGCTATTGCTGCAAAGTTATCAAATTCTTACTCTCAGAATTTTTCCAGAGTATGAAAAGTTTTCATGAAGCAATTGCTTTACTGAAACAATACTTGCTAAGGTTAACAATTATTTCCACTAAATCCAAAAGATGTTTCTCAGACTTCATTTTATTTACACACTCCAAAACATTCTTGAAATTAATCTTCCTTTGGCCTGTGGATCACACTCTCCTGGTTTCCTTCCACCTTCTCCAGCTGCTTCATCTTAAATTTATTTGTGAGCTCATTCTGGTCTACCAGCCATTAAATGCTGACAAAGAGAGAAGTCCCAAGACATTCTTGAGAATCATCTTTGGAATCTCCCTGTTCAACTCTGATTGTCTCCTAGTTTTCAAATCCATTACTTCTCCCCATCTCCATGATCACCACCTTTCATTCAAGTTATAATCATCTTTCCCTGTACTGCACAAGCCTCCTGTCTGGCCTCCTCCTGCACCCCATCCTCTCTCTAATGTTCTCCACTATGAGACCAGAAATGTCCTTTAAATATGTCAATCCAACCGTGGCATCCTGCCCTTTTTACATAAGCTTTTCCATGCCTTACTATTTCTTTTCTTTTTTATTTATTTATTTATTTATTTATTTATTTATTTATTTATTTTTGAGACGGAGTCTTGCTGTCACCCACACTGGAGTGCAGTGGTGCGATCTCGGCTCACTGCAAGCTCCACCTCCCCGGTTCCCGCCATTCTCCTGCCTCAGCCTCCCTAGCAGCTGGGACTACAGGCGCCCGCCACCTCGCCCAGCTAATTTTTTTGTAATTTTTAATAGAGACGAGGTTTCACTGTGTTAGCCAGGATGGTCTCAATCTCCTGACCTCGTGATCCACCCGCCTCGGCCTCCCAAAGTGCTGGGATTACAGGCGTGAACCACCGCGCCCAGCCCCACTATTTCTTTTAGGATAAAGACTTTTAAAAGACCTCCAAGTTCTTTAAACGATCTACATATTTTACCTGCTGCCTGTTTATTTCATCATCCCCCATTTTTCCCTCCTTCTTTGCATTCTTGTGCTTCCTTGAACAGTCAATAGTCCTCTATGGTCTTAGCAACAGCTGTGTGCTCTAGAGTGTAAAGTTTACCTGTCAGTTAATTCAATAATCACTTCCTCAAAGAAGCTTTCTCTGACCCTGCAGTCTATGTCATATCCTTTTGTTGTGTCATTTATAATTACCTACATTGTCAGTAACTACACTGACTACCGAAATTATATAAATTTGTGTGACCTTTTGATTGTTTACTTAAAGAATGCCTCTCCTGCTAGATGAGTTCCTTGAGAAAAGGAGCTGTGTCTATTTTGTTTATAGTTGTAGGATCTGCTCTTAGTACAGATCCTGAAAGATGCCCTATAGAAAAGGTGCTCAGTATCTTCCTGAAAAAGTAAAAGAAAAATATTAGAGGCATACATGGAAAATTGGTAAGGCTTGGCCCTACATCTCTACTCCTCCCCTTTTAGAAAAACCATAAGAAATCATGTGAGAAGTTCAATAAAAATAAGAAACTATTCCCTCAATTAGTCCCAAAAAGTGTTTTTTCACAAAGACGTACCAGAGCTTTTGTGAAAGTTAATTAAAGGAATTAAATAGTAGGTTAAGATATCTATATATATTTCATAATGCCCCCAGGTCCTAAACATACTAATAAGCAGTACTATACCTAGAGCCAGTCAACTAGGGCTTGTAACTCAGGCCTCTGCCTGTAGGACCCTGTTCTGACCATCCACCGGCTGAGCCTCTCCACACAGGCTGAAGAGGGGGTTAAGGCCCAGGGGATAAGCCCAAACCTACCTAGAGCTATGCCTCCCCACTTCTAGACCTCACCGCAGATGCCCAAACAACCCTGAGCTGAAGCCTACATATGCCTCTTCCTGGGTTCATTCTCCTGAGGGAAGACAGCAACACAAGTGACCATGTCCATAGCTCTAACCCATTACAGGGTAGAGTGGAGGTGGTTGACAGAGTTTGGATTTGCCCACTGGAATGTCCACAGGCATAAACCAGAAGTCCCCTCCAGAACAGGACTGTGCTCAGGGTGGGAAGACAATGGGCTCAGGCATTAGACCAGGGGCTGCCATGTGTGTGAAATAATGAAAGAGAAAACAGAATTAAAGTTATGCAAATGTTGGGGCAGACCCACTAATTAGGTGTCTATCCTTACAGGAGGACTGATTTCAGTCTCTCCCCATCTGCTCCAACCATTAGGCCAAAACATTCTTCACACTCCTCTCTCCCTTCTTCAATACATAATTTATAGCCTGACTTTTTGCCTATTTTGCTGAATACAAACTTCTCTTGGGAAGTTCTAAAAGCACTCTATTAGAACCCCAACCTCCACAGCGTGCAGGTTTGCTGGGAACCCTCTCTTCCTATCCCGCCCATTTGCACATGTGCTCTGTCCTTCACCTCTGTGTTCTCTCCGGCTGTCACATCTGTACCCTCTCAGTCTACCCAAAGACCCGTGCCCAGACTTCAGACTTTGCTGACCTCTGTGATTTCCCAAAACACACACTACATGTTCTTATCCCTGAACTTCTATAGCAGAGATGTCATAAAATTTTAATTAGGGCCAATCAGAAATCCAGCTGTGTAGACCCTGTTTTTGTAAAAATGGCAAAGGACTTATCTTATTGGCCGTCCAGAAGAATGGATCTAAATACAGTCTCAGAAAGGGTCGACTTTACTTAGATGTGTGTCATTCTAGGCTTAACATTATTAAACATTTTTTACCAAGTGAATGAGAGCTCTGGCATTTAACAAACTGAGCTATCCTTTTACAAAAGGGTGATGGCCTGGCCAACATGGCGAAACACCGTATCTACTAAAAATACAAAAAATGAGCCAGGTTTGGTAGTGTGTGCCTGTAATCCCAGCTACCTGGGAGGCTGATTCAGGAGAATTGCTTGAACCCAGGAGGTGGAGGCTGCAGTGAGCAGAGATGGCGCCATTGCGCTCCAGCCTGCGTGACGTAGTGAGACTGTCTCAAGAAAAAGAAAATTTAAAATTAAATAAAAAATTAAAAAGTGTCATGTTTTCAGCCAAGGCATACCTAAATTTCAATTCCAGATTTTCCTCACCTCACCCAGGGATGCCTCTGGGTTTCCCTTTCAGTAGTTTCACAAAAGTTTCTATTTCCATATACTTTCAGAGAGTTTCACAGAGACAAACAAAAACATTGTCCAGGGATGTGCCACAGAGCAAAGATTTTCATATGAGTTCTAAGACTGATATTCTCAACTCTGAAGCTTCAGGAATACTTCTGGATGAACATAGTTTGTTTTCAACTCATTCAGTTCTTTTTGAAACTAAGTATCCCTCACCGCCCTCTTCCACACCCATAAGGCTTTACTAAGCTGAGCATCCAAAGCTCAAAAAATATCTGCTACTGAGTCCATTGAGGCATTTACAAAATTGTGGTAGAATTTCAATACAGCCCATAATTACCATCACCTACAAAGATGTGGGTAGCTGAAATACCCAGCTCTTAATATACTTACAAATAGAAAAAGGTGAACCATGAAAACATCTTTGGAATCCTATTTTTTCTTAAAAAACAACACTAATAGACATAGATGCTCTTTTAATAAATGTTTCCAGACATGCTATTTCCTACAGTTTTTAGTAATAAATATATGTAACAGGTCATTTACTGACAAGTGCACATAACAATTTTTTTATATAACATCTAATAGGGAAAATCTAATAACTCACAATACCATCAGGTGAAAAAAATTTAATTCATCAGGTGAATTAAATCTCTTGTGGAGTGAAAGTCTTGTTTTTTTTAATTATTATTCATCTGTCACTACTGATGTCATATTATGCACATCATAACATTTCGAACTTGGGCTTTTATGTTTTTCATTGGCTGAGTCACCATCAAAAGAAGAAGTAATAAGCAAAGAAAAAATTCCCTAGAGAAATCTGCACAAAAAAAAATTCATATTTTCCATTTATTATGAGATACATAGATAAAAGAATATTGAGATGCTATTTATTTTTGGTACCTTATTTGATCAAAAGCTTCCTGCTTTCCTTTTTAAAGCTAATCCTATCCACCAACAGGTGAAGAAAATTGACTTAATTTTGCTTTATTTCTACTCTAGCAAGATATTTTACTACATTCAAGAGCCTCGTTGAGCTTCTAGTGTTTAGCGTTAGTGTTAAAAATTTTAAAAAAATAAAAAATAAATAAAGCATTCACACACACACATTCTGTGCTGCAGCCCAAATGGCTAGAAATTGTGAGCTGTTGAGATCTGGCTGCTACTAAATGAATGAAAGCCTCTCTGCTGCCTAAGAGATTACATAGATATGAATATTATTTTTGTATATATACAGACACACCCACATATATATCATTATGAGTTCAGTTTTTTATTTTCCTGTATATGAAATGCTTGAAAGATCTTATCAATTTCACAGCAATGAACATTTTCTACATTTTCTTTTCTAAGGGAACTTCCTCTTCACACTGTTTCCTTTTTTCCCAGCCTCTTAGGTGAGTTTAGACAATGAAGAAGGTAAAAAAAGACACGCCACGGTGTCAGGTCTTACCAAGTGTTTCAGGTATATGATTATGAGAAAGGACCCATCTCCACAAGAGTCAAGCAAGAAAAGGGGAGTTACGTCATTTTAACGGTGTTTCAAATGGCTAAAAGAGAGGATTTTGAATGTTCTCACCACAAAGAAATGATTACTGTTTGAGGTGATAGTTATACTAATTACCCTAATTTGATCATTACACATTGTATACATGTATCAAAACATCAAACTGTATTCCATAAATATGTATAACTATTGTGTCAATTAAAAATAATTTTTGGGGGGCTGGGCGCGGTGGCTCACACCTGTAATCCCAGCACTTTGGGAGGCCGAGGTGGATGGATCACGAGGTCAGGAAATCGAGATCATCCTGGCTAACACAGGGAAACTAAAAATATAAAAGATTAGCTGGGCATGGTAGCAGGTGCCTGTAGTCCCAGCTACTTGGGAGGCTAAGGCAGGGGAATTGCTTGAACCCAGGAGGTGGAAGTTGCAGTCAGCTGAGATCTCACCAGCCTGGGTGACAGAGCGAGACTCCATCTCAAAAAAAAAAAAAATTTAAAAAGAGTATTTCACATATTGTATTTGACACTAGAGAAACACATGCTTATATTTGTTATGAAACATACATTGTCTTTTTGGACAATTCAACCCTTGATACACCTTAAGTACCTGTAAGCACTGCTCTTATGCACTTACCATTAGTAAATCTCGTTGAAGAACCTCTGCACAAATAATTTTTTTTTTTTTTTTTTTTTTTTTTACCAAAAACACTAGAGACAATCTGCTGGAACAGAATATAAAACAGCAAATAAGAAATGTCCCAGAATATAAAAGCAAGGCCAGAAAGTTTTATTCTCTGAGGTAAGAAAAAAGCCACCTCCAAAATTATGTTTATTTAAACTGGATTTGGATGTTTCTCAAATTGAGTAAGGTGGTTCAAGTTGATATCAGGATACCAACTAAAACATAACTTATGAAACAAGTCAGTGAAGGGCTATCTACCTACTTGGATTTTACCTTGACAGTATGAGATAGAGCTATGTCCCACACAGAGTGGGGACCTGCAGGGAGAGGAGGCAGGAGTAAGAATTTATCACGGTTTTAACAAATGCAAAGGACAGAGGATACTCTTTTAATAGGCAGAAATATTCCTGGTGTGAAGAGCAATCCATCTATTGGCCCAGATCAATAAAAATATGCCTCTGATTATTTGATCTCCTTGGTTTAGATCATTCATTTATTCATTCAACAGTTCTCCAATATGTTGATTTTGTAATGAGCACTTCAGTACATGAGGGAGATACCAGGAATAAAAGGCTCGAAGAGAGCTCCGTCTAGTAAGAGAAGTAGACTAGTACACAGACAATTACTAACGAGTTTGATAACTCACTGTTCACTGAGTCACTTGATGTATATCCTCTCTCCAGGGGACCCACCAATGTGGTCTTGGTTCTTAAATCAGGTATAATTTCTACCACAAATTCATAAAGTAACTCCCCTTATCTTGCTTGATTCTTGTGGAGATGGGGCCTTTCTCATAATCATATACCTGAAACACTCATCTTGTTTATCAGTAAGTCTCTTGTGAATTTATTAGCATGAGTCAGTCTCCCTGTAGGCAAAAACATCCAATTTAATTTCTGCCCATGCAAAGTAGGGGTCCAGGCCCCAAAACCATGAAGACTTCATCCCATGAGGCTCTTCCTGAGACAGCCAATTATGTCTCTTGACAACCCAGGTTTTTGCAAAAAAAAAAAACCCATGTCTTCGTAACACTCAGCCCTGACATGACAGGGCTTCTATCACAAGGTAACATTTCCCTAAGTCATTTTCATCACAAGTGTGCATGGGCTTTCAGCTTATTTTACATCAGTAATTCTCAAACTTTAGTGAGTTTAAGAATTCCCTGGGAAGAATATTGAAAATGCAGATTCATAGGCCCCACACTGCACTCCAGCCTGGGCAACAGAGTAAGACCCTGTCTCAAAAAATAATATTGTACCATGTGGTACATTTGCATAAATGTAATCTTATTGTCATTTTATTGTTGTACCCAGTGTGGATGTTAGAAATGACACAATGATATGATTGATGATTTATTTTATTTTTTAATAAGTTATTGGGGTTCAGGTGGTATTTAGTTACATGAGTAAATTCTTTAGTGGAGATTTGTGAGAACCTGGTGCACCCATCACCAAGCAGTATACACTGCACCATATTTGTTGTCTTTTATCCCTCGCCCCCTCCCACTCTTCCCCACACTGTTTTCCATAGTGGCTGTACTAGTTTACATTCCAACCAGCAGTGCAGAAGTTGTGGGGGTCTGTCCTGCAGACCCCAGCTGCATGATGGATGAGACACGTACTCAGACACTGATATTCAGTGAAAGAGTTGGCCAGGGGGCTGCCGGCACTAGAGGCTGAAGAGAGTTTGCAGCCCCTTCCAAGTTGACAATGTTTGCATTTATTTAGTACAGATTTAATTGACAAAGGCTTTGAGTCAACACACCTGTGGTCACCCCCACCCTGGAGAGGGCCATCTTGCCCATGAATGATCAAAGGTTGATTTTAGGATGCGATTTAGACAAACTACTCTATATTCCTTTGTATCTGTGCCCCAAGCTATTAACTCAAGGGAAGGATTAGACTGCTTTCAGCCATAACCCTATCCTGAGACTTTTACAAAACCTTATAGCCTTCCAAGAAAGTTTGTGTCTATATCCTATAACTTCATCTTAAAATTTTTCCCACCAGCCTGACTGAACTCCCATAAGAAGTGTTCCCAGATCACCACATCCATGCCAACATCCACTGTTTTTTGATTTTTTGATTATGGCCATTCTTGCTGGAGTAAGATGGTATCGCATTGTGGTTTTGATTTACATTTCCCTGATCATTAGTGATGTCAAGCATTTTTTCATATGTGTGTTGGCCATTTGTGTATCTTCTTTTGAGAATTGTATATTCATGTCCTTAGCCCACTTTTTGATGGGATTGATTGTTTTTTTCTTACTGATTTATTTGAGTTCATTGTAGATTCTGGATATTAGTCCTTTGTCAGATGTATAGATTGTGAAGATTTTCTCCCACTTTGTGGGTTGTCTGTTTACTCTGCTGACTGTTCCTTTTGCCATGCAAAAGCTCTTTAGTTTAATCAGGTCGCAGCTTTTTATCTTTGTTTTTATTGCAATTGCTTTTGGGTTTTTGGTCATGAAATTCTTGCCTAAGCCAACGTCTAGAAGGGTTTTTTTCAATGTTATCTTCTAGAATTCTTATAGTTTCAGGTCTTAGGTTTAAGTCCTTAATCCATCTTGAGTTGGTTTTTGGTAACAATTCTAAAATTAATATGGAACCAAAAAAGAGCCCACATAGCCAAAGCAAGATTAAGGAAAAAGAACAAATCTTGTGGTATCACACTACATGATTTCAAACTATACTATAAGGCCATAGTCACCAAAACAGCATGATACTGGTATAAAAATAGGCACATAGACCAATGGAACAGAATAGAGAACCCAGAAATAAACCCAAATACTTACAGCCAACTGATCTTCAACAAAGCAAACAAAAACATAAAGTGGGGAAAGGACTCCCTTTTCAACAAATGGTGCTGGGATAACTGGCAGGCCACATGTAGGAGAATGAAATTGGATCCTCCTCTCTCACCTTATATAAAAATCAACTCAAGATTGATGATTTTTAAATCCACATGATGGCTGGACATAACAGAAGTGAATCCTCCCCCCTCCAATGCTGGGAAAGAATGCATTCCAATGATTTCCTTGCTAATGTTTTCCCTCCTGCCAAACTAAACAAATCTTGAGGTATCAGATTTGTTATGCACTTGGTCTTGATACGAGCAAGGTTAAAAAACACAAAAAGATCATATGTGACTAGAGGAAGTAGTGGAACATAAAAAGCCCATGCCTGCAAATTGTTGATACCAATACTCTTAGGAGAAATTACAGGAAACCTCAGTGTCCCTGGGTAAGACATGTGAATATAACCAAATGTTGAGGGGGAACTTAACCTGTTACCTCAGAAATGGTGTCTTGAAGACAAAACCAATGACAGCAACATCAAATACTCCACATTCTAAAGAAAGCTGTAGAAAACTGATGGCCAGATACTCCCTCCATTGATTACTAGGAAAAGCCAAATCAGTCCTGTGACCCCGCCATCACCACATTGATCTCGCCAATCTCCAGGCCCTCCCAACCTCCTAACCTCAGAAACAACAGGCTAAGGAGAAGAGAAGGGGTGAACGGTATGTGTTATGTAGTGAGGAAGGGCTCCTGCTTTCAAGCAACCCACTTGTTAGTTGACTTCCTAACTGTTTTTCGCATCCTGAGTGGTACTTGATAATTCAGTTGAGGAGTTATACAGAGATGCCAGGCACTACACAGAGATGCCATTGAAGAGCCAAGAGTTTGATTTCTACAGTCTCTATTTTTGTTGGTGTATCATGGCAATGACTGAATGTTAGCTCCCATAGCCTGAAATACAACTCTCTTTAACATTGATTTTGTAACCAAAACATTTATTTTTACCTTGCATCAATTCATTATTTTAAAACCCTGTCCTGATATGAATTAGTCCTGAGAATCAAAATACCCTATTCAGTAAATTGACTTCAGGTCTGATGCCACCAATGCTAAGCGCTCCATTGAAAAGTACAGCATTCCTCTTCCAAGATGTGCAGCAGAGCAATTCTTGACGTTGATCCAACATGAACCCTCAGGTAAACTGGGGGAAGAATCTGATGCTCTTACCATTGCTCAGAAATACCTCAAGAGAAGAGTAGAAAAGTAGAAAAGAAGTCCCATATTTCTGCCTTGAGATATTAAATGTAGAAAAAATATCCCAGATTCAGTAGCCTGGTGACTACTAAATGAGTAAAATGATGCAATAAGTCAAATGATGCAGTGATTCATTTTGTATCATCTGTTAAACGAAAACGATGCTCCTAACTTTTCAGACACAGCACCATTCTGTCATTGTCATTGTCATTGTCATCCACACATGCTAAGATGAGAGCAAGACTCCATTTATTTCCAGGGCTTCTTTGGTGAAAGATGCTGTGATGTGCAATGCGATGTATACTGATATATCAATTCACAGTTGATTGTAATTGTCACAAAAATGTAAAACTTCAGACAATGTAAAAAAGAGAGGGATCTTTGCTAAGATATAGAGAAGATCATCATTTATCTGCTTCTCTGCCTTTCTACTATTAGTAACTCAGTATGTGGACCTGTCTAAACCATGGCTCATTTCCATCCAGACCACAATCTGGATCATGCTTGACCAAATACTTTACCTTACGGCAGCTATCACATAGGGAAAACCTCATTGGACTTTGAATAATCTAGACTGGGTTGCTGGTGTAGTTTTGCCAGTTGTCAGCTAAGTGGCCTCCAGCACACAGTTTTAAAACTTTCAAAGCCTCAGTTTCCCCATATACCACATTTGGACAATATTTTAACTCTTTGGATTATTGGGAAGTTTTAAGTTAGAAAATATTTGTGAAAACACCTAGCACAGACATTACGGGGCACAGATGCTCAGTAATTCATCTTTTCAAAAATCTATTAATAACGGTATCTTTATAAATTATCCTCTATGTTATTTATTCTTTTTCCTTCTCTGCCACCTGTTGTAGTTGTGACAAAGTTTCCAAGTACAAATGAAGTGACCCTCTTCTAGCAATAAAGAAACAAATCCTCGAACAGCTATTTCCTGTCTGACAGTTGGTATGCATGTGCTTCACTGACTTTACTGTTTAGCCATGAAACCTTCATCATAAGTGTCATTTGGCCTTAACTTTGCAATAAGGTAATTATAGTGCTGGGCTTATTAAAAACAGACTCCATCACATGAGACGTTGACGGATGTTGGTTGAAGTTCTAACTTGACAAGCAAGTGGGACGAGCAAGTGCATGGCAGAGCTAAAGACATTATATTGCAAATGCTGTTTATTTTCTGTCAACTATAAACTATGCAGTAAATAACACATTATAAAAGAGATCCAGAAATAACATTAAGCTAAAATGGAACCATCAATTATTCTCTCTTCTTTAGCTTTCAGAAGATTTTTTTCCCCTTCACTATTGGTACTTTTTCCTTTACTCGTTAATTGCTTTTTTTCCTGACTCCCCTGTTCTGCTCCAATGCCTATAAATCATTGTAAAAAAAAAAAAAAAAAAAAAAAGATAAAATGTTACTATTATGAAAAGAGTGTAAAAATGGTATTTAAATAAATTTGCTTTTGCTATCCAGCCAACTTTCTCTAACCTTTAAGTGAAAGTTTAAAGCTTCTGCTGTGAATGTTGTAAACTCTTTTGGGCACATGCATGTATTTTTAGCACTCACACGACTCTAGGCACTGGGCACAGTTCAAAATTTAAGCAGCGAGTTTTGACATGTAAATTTAAAATATACTATGGCAGGAAGTTCAAGGTTTCACTGTAAGGAACAACTTTGAAATGCATTTGCCTATGGTGTTAAATCACAAAGGGTTCTGAATTAGCTGCTTATGACAGCAAAATGATAATAAATGGAGCAAACAGGGAGGAGAAGAGGAAGAAAAGAGTAGGTGAAAAACTGTCTGACCTTACTCAGTTCCATGCTACACTCAGGCCTTAGAAAGTCACTCCAGTTATAACAGTTCCTTTCCCAGTGTGAAGATTCAGGATTCTCCTCCAAATCAATAAGTAGTTACTTACTGAACATCTATCCCATATCCATCATCATGCTAAACATTGCTTTTATACATGAATTATTCATTCACATATTTGGGGTACCTAATATGTGTCACATGTTGGGGATCAAATTAAGAATGAGGCAGAAATTACCC
Organism: Macaca thibetana thibetana; assembly: GCF_024542745.1. Taxonomy (NCBI): domain Eukaryota; kingdom Metazoa; phylum Chordata; class Mammalia; order Primates; family Cercopithecidae; genus Macaca; species Macaca thibetana. Next base: position 58,505,358 of record NC_065584.1, on the reverse strand, counting down.
TCAAGGAGCTTACAGTTTATTTCTATGTGTTCTTAAGATATGCAGGCTTAATTCTGCAAATTTTCTTATTTTCTTCAGGAAAAAAATGCCCATTGAATATACCTAGTGTTACCACTATAGAACCTCTCTGTTACACAATCTTTGAGGAACATAACACTGTTACAGGTAAAACATTGTGGGCATAGGAACCTTCAGTTGCTTCCAATTAAACACACCCATATATGTGGGTCAAAGCAGAGAACTGATGAAACTGAGTGAAGTGGAAATGAGGAAAGCTGGGTTCTATCAAGGAGTTATAGAATTATTATTTACTCAGCAACTATATGCATACAGAAACCCACAAATATAAAACACAAATACAATAAAGCCCACTTAGCACATCCAGATTCTCACTGAGTATATTACATGGATGCAAGTATAGAGGTACAGTTATGCAACGTGGTCGAGGGCTCTTTGAGGAATAGCCAAAGTTACTCATTGATCAAAACAAAAAGGCTACTGGTCCCTCGTCGACTTTTCCAGCCATATGCAGATAATTCATCCCATGTTAATAATAATAATAACAACAAAATATATCTCATTTGAAAAACACTGAAGAATTTTACATTTTTTGCATCCCTGCAGACAACTGGAGATCATTTGAAATGTCTCAAAATGCCATGATTGGGAATCACGATCTAGTTATCAGGGCATTAATTGAATTACAAGGATTTGGGGAATGTGAATAGAAAAGAATAAGTGCCTCTTGGTGCTTTTTGGCTAGTATAAAGCACTACAGGAATAATTGGGAAGTATTCAAAACCACTACACAATTACCACAATTCAACAGGAATAAGACATAAGAACAAAAAAGGGCTAGAAGAATCAAATCTCACTGACAAATTATTTCAAGGAAATCCCACCACACCAGGCCAACACAGGTACCATGCTGCCATTTCTTTAACTCGCTGAGAACTAAAATTCTCTAAAACCACAAAATAAAATGTTGATAGCTTCATTTAAATATTCTACCATAAGAAAATTGGGTATTATTTTGAGTATTATTATAAAGCAACTGTTTCTGTTCATCACAGAAAATCTCTACCTGACATTTAAGACACAGGCAGCAGTCACTGAGTCCTCTCCATTCTTAGGAGCATCTTAAAGCAACCACTTTAGAACGTACACATTTATGCTTGTTGACTTAGCCACTTTTCCAGCAGCATATTTTGGCACCTATATCTCTCCCTCATCTTAGAACATAAATGTATTTGTAACACATATTGGTGATGTGGAAAGAATACATCAACAATCAATTTCAGAAAGAATTGTTAAATCATGATATCACCATGTGTTTTTTTCATTCATGATGCTTTGGTTTCCCCAACCACAAAATCAGAATAATATTATCTTCTTCCTTTGTGTGTTCTAAGGAATAAAGAGCTTGGCACTGTGCCTGGCATCGTAGTTGCTATAATTACTACTATTGGTGTTGTTGATATAGTGATATCTTTACTGATATTGTAACTGATACATACATATTAATATATAACTAGACAGATAGAGACAGAATTTATGCAGAATGTGTAGGAAATAGGGCTTTCAAGATGGTAATTTTTTTAATAATCAAAAATTGTGTTTCAGGCCTAAAATCATTTAAACATCTGGAAACAATCACCACATATTCATCCCGGTCTCTAAGATATAGAATTCCTCCTGTTGCCCCAGCGTTCCCCTGGCAGCCCCTTATCAGGTCACTCTAGTCATCCTTCAAGGTCTTTCTTTCTATAGTATTTTGGCATGCCTCCATGAGAGCACTTTCCATATAATGCTGATGATTTCTTCCTGTAGAAATCTCCCCCACCAAACTGTCATCTTCTGAAAATTGACCTTATCCATCTCTGAGTCCTGCATTCCTAACACACTGCCTTGCTCCAAAGTTTGAAGGAGGAAAGCAAAGAGAAAAGAAAGCAGACAAAAGGGAAAAAGAAAAAATCAAAAGGGATAGAGGGAAAAGACAAAATGCACACAATCAAATCTCCATGTTTTAAACTTCTCTTCTCAGGCAATTTTGTTATAGATTTCCAGAACCTCCTGTGGACTTATTTGGCTCTTTGCTCTGGTCTGAGTCTGTACTCTCAGAGACAATGATGTTACTGGCTCAACAAGAAAGATCCACAAGGCCACAAGAAAAATGGTAACAAGGAAAAGCCTTCATTTAAATATCCAGACATTATCCCTCTGCATATGGCAAGAATTTTAACAAATTATAAATCCTAGATATTTTAAGAAACACTGATAATATTTTTTAAGAATTCCTATTGTTATTTGCTACTTACTTCATTCATTTGAAAAAGATGTGTTTAGCATCTCCTATGTGCCAAGCCTTCCTTTGGGTACTGGAGCCTGCCTTTATGATGCTTACATTCTCAAGGGCAGGGATAGACAATTAATCAATAAAACCTCAATAAGTAAGTCGTCAGGTATCCAAGAAGGTGACAGGTGTTGGGGGTAGTATGTGGGAGCAGCAGAGGGACAGAGGTGATGAAGAAATCAGGAGTGCTGGATTCAATTTTAAATAGGCTGCTCAGGATAGGTGAATGATAGAGTGACATTTGTACAAAGGGTGCACAGGTAGTTGTCAGGGTTTTTTAGTACGGGTTCTCTAGAGGGACAGAACTAAGAGGATAGATGTATAGAGAAAGGGGAGTTTGTTAAGGAGTATCGACTCACATGATTACAAGTGAGTTCCCACAATAGGCTGTCTGCAAGCTGAGGAGCAAGAAAGCCAGTCAGAGACCCAAGACTGAAGAACTTGGAGTCCCATATTCGAGGGCAGGAAGCATCCAGCACAGGAAAAAGAGGCAGGCCAGAAGATTAAACCAGTCTAGTCTCTTCACGTTCTTCTGCCTGCTTTTATTCTGGCTGTGCTGGCCGCTGATTAGATTGTATCCACCCAGATTGAGGGTCGGTCTGCCTTTCCCAGTCCACTGACTTAAATGTTAATCTTCTTTGCAATAATCTTCTTCTTCACAGACACGCCCAGGACCAATACTTTGCATCCTTCAATCCAATCAAATTGACACTCAGTATTAGCCATCACACATGGAGTGTTCCATACAGGAGGAAAAGCCAAAGAAAATGTACCTGGCATTTCTGAAGTTCAGCAAGGAGGCCAGTGTGAATGGAGCAGAGGGTACTGGCAGGGAATGGGGATGGGGGTAGATGAATTCAGAGAGATCATACGAAGGAGGGGTGGCAGATCAGGCATAGCCTTGTAGCCACTACAAAAACTATGATTTTACTCTGAGTCACATGGAGACCCATTGGAGAGTTTGCCTCGACTTACCTTTCTCTTCCTATAAGCAGCTGCCTAGAGTTGTCATCCTCTCCTCCACTGGAAAATTAGGGACTTTTGCAGTTAGCTGTCCTGGCTTTTACTAAGAGGGGCAATGTCAGTTTGTTGTCAAATGTCACATTTAATAGGGACCACCCTGATGGCCTTTTCCTGGCTATATTTCTCCCCATGGAGTAAAGAGTCAAAGAGATCCAGGGATTTTCCCACCTAGACCTGCCTCCCTCTTTCCAGACCACAGTCCAATACCCAGGAACTTTCTGCCTAAAAGAGAAGACTCCCATTCCCAGGGCATGTACAACCCCCTTTTCCTGGGCTGTCCTCCATGATCAGGCCATGCTCTCTCAGCATGCAAACCCAAGATGGCCAGGGGCTGGGTGTTTACAGAGGGAGACAGAGCTTGCACTTCCAGGCTGTTGGGATGATGGAGGTTCTATAGGCCTTGATATATGCAATTGACTAGAGGCCCCCTGACGTGTAGATGGAGCCAGAGGGGGTGGGTTGGAGTCAGTGCCCTATTTTCACTTCAGCTCCAGCCCTACAAGTGTCCAGGCAGTCTAGGTATCAAAGCCCTTCAAATGATAAGTCAGAATACTAAAACTCCCCCGCCAAAAGTAAAACTCTCGTGTCTACCTGGTTCTAACTGTATCAAGAAGCTGTTTCCCTCTGCAGTTCTATTTTCCCTGCTCCCCTGGCTTATTCACTTTATCAAAATGGATTTCCAGATCAGATGGAGATACGAATTCCCGGCATTACCTGAGCACATCTCTCATGGGTCCCCATGTTCCCAGGCTGCCAGCCTTCTATGAGAAAAGTGTCACCCGATCACCCCTGAGTCCCTCTTTTCAGCCACAGGTCATCAGGTACACCATGGAAATTGATTATTCTACTCACTTCAGCTAGGAGGCAATAACTGTCCATCAAAATGGCTATTGCCAGCAGCAAGAAGGGACTAAGCACTTCTGAACAATTTTAACTTGAACATAACATATTTCCAACAGTTAAATAGTAGCTTTTTCCAGAAGAGTACTTCTTTTTACGAGTGCTTTCAAATCTGTTATCTCCTTTTACTATCTTAATATCTCTGTCAAGCAGGTAAAGTAGCTTGAAGGAAAAGAACCCCAGAGAGTGTGAGAGTTTTGACTGCAGCCACTTCCACAGGCAGTGTTCCTACTAAGTCTAAATCTCAATCTAGACCAGGCTCTGATGGCCTTTCCAGTACACCGTGCAAATCCTGACCCCTCCCCAGTCAGAAACCCTGAATTTTTTGGCCATTTCCAGGTCTCACTTAATATCTCTTCTTTCCTGGATCTGCCATATAAGTGTGACCTACCTTAACATGAAATAAATATAAAAAGCTATGTTTTCCTCTTGAAACTTCATGTCTCTTCATTGACTCAACTAATGTTTATTGAGGGCCTATTTTATTCCAGGCAGTGTGCCAGGGGAACACAAAATAGTCAACCTCCCTGGTGTCATGGAGCTTGCATTCTGGGGGAGAGGAATAGTCAGTAAAGTAGAACATACATAAATGAACAAGAGCGCAATGGACACTGTCTCTACCTGCTCATATGACCTGTGTATTCCCTTTCTCATGCATGCCAGTCCTACCGCTTCCTCCTGTAAGCACCCATGACTTTCCCCCCGAGACTCTCTCTGGTGACCCTGGCCCCCACACAGGAAAGGCCTTCCTCAAGTGCTGGGGACTTGATAGTCTGAGCAACAGCCCTCAACCAATGACCAATTAGAGTTACTGGATAAATACCCCAGCTCCCTCACCTTTCAGGTGGGACAACTTTGAAGCAAAGTCTTCTACACTGTAACCCAGAGTTCCCCAGTGGAAACAGCCCCAATTTCCCATAGCAGGCACCCTGCATTGGCTTCCATTGCTTCCCACACTTGGACTTCCACACTCCCCAACCTGTTCTAAGATCACCTCCAAGAAAACTACTTATAGAAAACTCTAATGTCTTGGGACATTAGAGATAGTGATAAATATTATGAAGGAAATAAATTAATATAATGATAAAGAGATTGAGAGAAGAAAAGGCAATATTAGATTGGGTGTTCAGGGAGGGCTAAAGAATAAGGTGATGCTTGAGCTGGGGTGATAGCTGAGCTGAGACTTGAAAGATGAAGAATAACCTGCTGGTGGAAACTGGGAATCTGAGGGCAAGTATTCCAAGGAGAAAGAACAGCAAGTGGGAAGATCCTGAGGCTGGAGGAAGTGTGGGGTGCTTGAAGAATAGGAAGAAGGCCAGAGTGGCTGGAGCAGATGTAGTCAGAGAAGCAAGAAGGAGCTGGTTCCAGAGGACCTGGATGGCACACTAAGGATTTCTAGATTTTATACTAAGCACAATGTGAAGCTGCAGGACAGCCCAAGCCACGGAGTTGACATAATTCAATCTACTTTTTTGAAAGGTCATTATAGCTGTTGTTAGATCCTGTGCCCTCCACATCAGCACCATGCAGTACACAAAACCAGTCCCTTTGGATGGTTGCCTTAGATCACATATGAAGTATAGTTAGAATGAACTTCAGAAAGAAAAAATAAAGAAAAGAAAAAGATAGTGATCCAAGAATTTTACTATGGTTAACAGGGAACTTCCCAAGTCTCTAGTTCTGCACTCCCCATATCAAAAATGTGTTTGATGAGCCTATTGTGAAGAAAGTCATGGGAAGTCCTCCTAAATCTGTCTCAAGTAGAAATGTGCTACAAGAGCTCTGCATCACATATGAAAGTTTAGAGAATTCATTCACTTCCTTGATAAATCGTTTTGAATTAAAAAGAAAGGACATTTTTGCTAATAGGAGAGAAATGAAGGTCAATATATCTGACCATCTGGCCCCTGATCTCAAAAGATCACTGCTCTTAAGTACTCACTGCTATTATTAATGATGCTGTACTAATGCATATTCCTCCTGATAGAAACTGCTTTGCCACTTTGTTACTTAACACAGATGCTATAGAAGCAAAGGTTAGAATCTTGCACCTTTTAGGGCAAAAAGATGAGGCTAGTTAGGCTAATGCTTGACAAGCAGTCAGAATAAATTAATTTTCCTTCTCTGAAATGTTTCTTTGTCGGCTTCTGGGGGTCAGTCACCATTTTAGCTCAGCTAATGCTGCCAAGAGTAGAATATCAGATGACAGATGCAGAGAAGTTTACTTCAAATCAGTGCTTTGAGCTAATGCACCTGATGCCTATTCATACAGTGCCTACCAGTCCATTACCCTGCCCTCAAAGGCTCATTCTGTTGTTCACAGGAGTTATTTACTGCGAGGCAGATAATCTTTCAGAAGAACACATTACTAAATTCCTTAATCCATGTGCTCTTTGAAAGAATTATTTTGGGAAAATGCCTCTCAAAATTAAGCAAAAAAAAAGTCTTCCACATTTTTAAAAGGGAGATTTTGTTTAAAAGAATGAAAAATAGCAGTTTTACCCACTTTTAATTCTGGATATTTTCAGAAAAAAAATTATACCACCAAAAGAATCATTCATTGATTTTTTTCTTTTCTTTTTTGGTAATTTCAGTTCTTCCATAATTATCCTCTGCAATTTGAAAATGGTATTACTAGGTAGTGATGGAAAGTAGCACACACCTAAACTCTAAGAAGCAGTTGTGTTTGGCTGGAGAGTGAAGATAGTGTAGGACACACTCAGGTATGAGGAGTATAACCAGTGCCATAAGGAGGAAGAGCTATCATGAGCCCTACTACATTCACATTATTGTTGGGAGATTGCCACAGCTTTGTAACATAATTTGAAATTAGAAAGTGTGAGGATTCCAACTTTGTTCTTTCTCAAGAGTGCTTTGGCTATTAGAGGTCTTCGGTGGTTCCATACTAACTGTAGAATTGCTTTTTCTATTTCTGTAAAAAAATGTCATGGAATTTTGATGGAGAATACATTGAATCTATAAATTGTTTGCGGTAAGATGGACATTTTTAAAAATATTCTTCAAATCTGTGAATGCAGGGTATTTCTCCATTGATTTATATCTTCTTCAACTTCTTTCCTCAATGTTTTATCAGTTTCAGTGTATAAATCTTTTTCTTCCTTGGTTAAACTTATTTCTATTTTTTTATGCTACTGTAAATGAAATCATTTTCTTGATTTTGTTTTTGTGTAGATTTTTTACTGGTATAAAGAAGGCAACTGATTGACTTTGTATCATGCAATCTTATTAAATTTACTTATTAGTTCTAACAGCCTTTTGTTCATGTTTCTTATGTATTTGCTATATTTTGGTAGAGTCTTTGTTTTTCTACATATAGGGCTATGTCACATGCAACCAGGGATAATTTTATTTCTTCATCTTCTATTTGGATGCCTTTTACTTCTTTCTCTTGTCTGATTGCTCTTGATGGTTCCAGTACTATACTAAATACAAGTGAGAGCATGCATTTTTGCCTTGTATGGGATCAAAGCTATAGCAATCAATACAGTATGGTTCTGACAAAAAAACAAACATATAGACCAGTGAAACAGAATTGTGAGCCCAAAAGTAAACCCAAGCATATATAGCCAACTAATGTTTGACAAGCAGACCAATAATATGCAATGAGTAAAGGATATTCTCATCAATAAATGGTATTGAAAAAACTGGATATTCACATGAAAAAGAATGAAAACTGGACCCCTATCTTACATTATACACAAAAATTAACTCAAAATGGATGAAATATTTAAACATAAGACCTGAAACTATAAAATTCCTAGAAAAAAATATAGGCAGGATGCTTCATGACATTGGCCACAGCAATGATTTGTTGTATATCATACTAAAAGCTCGAGCAACAAAGTGAAAAACAAAAACAAATGAACTACATTGAACCAAAAAGTTTCTGCACAACAAAGGAAACGATCAACAAAATGAAAACCCAGCCTATGAATTGAGAGAACATATTTAATAATCATATATCTGATAAAAATTAGCAACCAAAATACATAAAAAACTCTCACAATCCAACAGCAAAAAAACAAATAATCCCTTTTATTTTAATGGACATCTGAGCACATTGGCTCACCGTATAATCCCAGCACTTTGGGAGGCCAAGTAGGGAGGATTGTTTGAGTCCAGGAGTTCAAAACCTTCCTAGGCAAAATAGTGAGACCCCATATATCTACAAAAAAAAAAAAAAAGAGCTAAGCATAGTGGCATTTACCTGTAATCCTAGCTACTCCAGAGGCTCGGGTGGTAGGATCGCTTGAGCCCGAGAGATTGAGGTTACAGTGAGACATCATTGCACCATTGCACTCCAGCCTGGATGAAAATGCAAGACCCTGTCTCAAACTAACAAATGAATAAATAAACAAAGGGCAAAAGACCTGAATACTCATTTCTCCAAAAAAGAAATAAGAAGCCAACAGGTATATGAAAAAGTGCTCAGCATCGCTAATCATCAAGAAAATGTACATCAAAACCACAACAAAATAATACCCCACATCTGTTATGATGGCTAATATTGAAAAGACATAAAATAACAAGTGTTGGTTAGGATGTAGAGAAAAGACAACCCTTGCACACTGTTGGTGGGAATATATAAAGGTTTATTAAAAAATTAATATTAGAATTGCCATGTGACACAGTGATCTCTCTTTTGGGCATATACCCATTGGAAATGAAATCAGCCCTTCATACAAATATCTAGGCTCTCATTTTCACTGAAGCATTATTCACAATAGCTAAGATAGGGAAACAACCTAAGTGTCCATGGATAGATGAATTCAAAACTTTGGTATTGTTCCACCTTTAAGAAGGAAGTCCTGCCATTTTCATGGCAATATAGATGAACCTGGAGGACATTATGCTGAGTGAAATAAACTAGACACAGAAATAAAAACATTTGATTATCCCACTTAACATATTGAATCTTAAAATAAAAAGTCAAATACATAAAAATTGAGAGTAGACAGTAGTTACCAGGGGTAGGGGTTGGAGGGAAATCTGGAGTCATATGTCAGGGTACAAAGTTGCAATTATGTCGGATAAATAGGTCTAGAGATATAACCTAGGCCATGATGGCTATGGATAATAATATTATATAACATACTGGAAATTTACAAAGAGAAATTTCAGGCATTCTTATTACAAAAAAAAAATGATTAGAAAAAGATCTACCTATGTGAGGAGATAGATATATTAATTTACTTGAGTATAGTCACTTCACTATGTTTATGTATATGAAAACATTATTTATACCTTAAATATTTATAATTTTAAAATTAAGGAAATGATAACAATTCAAAAAACAAGACAGTTATCACTGGGAGACAAAGGTATGCTTTTTAATTGATTCTGATTTCACACGAGCAAAATGGGAAGTTAAATTTTTATTTTGAACCTATTTTCTGTTTTAAGTTGCATCCCATTTTGTTTATATTTGGATGAATGCATTGCTTTGTTTTATTCTGAGTAATTATTATAAGATAGATAGTAGAAAAACAATAAAAAATAACAATGTAACAAGAACATTTGAAAAGAAACAAAATCAACAAACTTGTTAGACTTAAAAAAGACAGAAGGTTGGAGTAAATAAAATTATTACTGAGGCCGGGCGCGGTGGCTCAAGCCTGTAATCCCAGCACTTTGGGAGGCCGAGGCGGGCGGATCACAAGGTCAGGAGATCGAGACCACAGTGAAACCCCGTCTCTACTAAAAATACAAAAAATTAGCCGGGCGCGGTGGCGGGCGCCTGTAGTCCCAGCTACTCAGGAGGCTGAGGCAGGAGAATGGCGGGAACCCGGGAGGCGGAGCTTGCAGTGAGCCGAGATCGCGCCACTGCACTCCAGCCTGGGCAACAGCCTGAGACTCCGTCTCAAAAAAAAAAAAAAAAAAAAAAAAAAAAAAAAATTATTACTGAAAAAGGAGACATTATAACTGACACTACAGAAATACAAAGGATCACAAGAGACTACTATAAACAATTATACCAATAGATTGGATAACCTAGAAAAGTGAATACAGTTCAAGAGATATATAGCCTTCTATTCTTTCATGTTTCAGCCTTGAATAGACCAGTAATGAGTAAGGAGATTGAATCAATAATCAAAAACTTTCCAACAAAGAAAATCCCAGGTCCTGATGGCTTTACTGCTGTATTAAAAAAAAAATGTAAATGATATTTAATACCAGTTATTCTCAATGTCTTTCAAAAAATTAAATAGGAAGGAACACTTCCAAACTCATTTTAGGAGGTCAGTATTACCCTGAATCCAAAGCCAGACAAGGACGCTACAAGAAAATAAAATTACAGGTGAGCATAGATGCAAAAATCTTCCACAAAAGACCAGCAAACCTAATTAGGCAGCAGAGTAAAAGAACCATTCATCATGAACAAGTAGGCTATATCCCTGGGATGCAAAAATGGTTTACCATACTCAAATCAATAAATGTGATACACCACATTAGTGTAATAAAGGTTACATCATATGATCATCTCAATAGATGCAGAAAAAGCATTTAACAAAATTCAACATATTTCATGATAAAAACTATCAACAAATTATGTATAGGAAAAACTGAACTCAACATAATAAAGGCCATATATGAAAAGACCACAGCTAACATTGTACTCAGTGTTGAAAAGCTGAAAGCCTTTTCTCTAAAATCAGGAACAAGACAAGGATAACTACTCTTACCACTTCTATTCAACATAGTATTGGTCCTAGCCAGAGTGATTAGGCAAGAAAAAGAAATAAATGGCATTCAAATTGGAAAGGAAGACATAAACTTGTCTCTGTTTACAGATGACATGATCTTACATATAGAAAACACTTAAGGCTGCATCAAAAAGCTGTTAAAAATAATAAACCAATTCAATAAAATTGCAGAAAGTCAACAGGCAAAAATCATTAGCATTTCTATACAATAAAAATCTGAAAAGAAATTAAGAAAACAATTCCATTTACAATCCTACCAAAAAAATACTTAGGAATAAGTTTAACCAAAGAGGTAAAAGACCAAAAATTACAAAACATTGATAAAATAAATTGAAGGAGGAAGCAGAGCAAGATAAGCAAATTGCCCTCCAGCAATTGCACAGAGGAATATCAAGTTGAACAACTATCCATGCAAGACATTAGCTTCATACAAACTAAAAAAAAAAATCAGGTGAGAGATTACAGTACCTGATTTTAGCATAACAAGAAAGAACACATTGAAGAGGGTTGGAAGAACAGTCTCACATTACCCCTCCCTCATTCCCAGGAGGCCCAGCACAGAGAGAGACTCCTTCCACTTGGGGGAAAGAGAAGGAAGAAAAGTGGTGGATTTTGCATCATTTCCCAGAGAATTCTCCCTTAAGTGCATCATGGCTGAGTATCTAGGAGACTGCAAGAGTCACAACATAACTAGGCTTAGGGTGCCCTCTAGTGCTGAAATAGCTGCAGTGACCACAGGCTTAGTTAACATAACAGTCCCCTTTGATTTTTGGAAAGCCCTCTGAAAAAGGACCAGTACAAACAAAACCAACTTGTCGAGTTGGAAAAAAAATGCCTAATTCTTCAATGTCCAGACAGCAACAACATTCAAAAGCACCAAGAGCATCCAGGATAAAATGACGTCACTAAAAGAATTAAAGAAAACATCAGTAGAAAATCCTGGAGTGATGACATGCACCTCTAACACAAGAAGAAATTCAGAAATCTATCACAGAAATTTTACAAAGAGATTAAAATAATTTTTTAAAATATGGAACTAAAAAATTCAATTGACAAACTGAAAATACATCAGAAAATGTCTCAATAACAGAATTGATCAAGCAGAAGAAAGAATTAGTGACCTAAAAGACAAGCTATTTGAAAAAAATACAGTCAGAGAAAAAAAGCAAAAGAATGAAAAAGAATAAAGTACACCTAGAAGATCTAGAAATTAGTCTCAAAAGGGAATATCTAAGAGTTATTGGCCTCAAAAAAAGATGTAGAGAGAAATCAGGGTAGAAAATTAATTCAAAGAAATAATTTTTTAAAAAACTTTCCAAACAAAGAGAAAGATATAAATATCCAGGTAAAAGAAGGTCAAAGAATAACAAGAAGATTTCACCCAAATAAAACTACCTCAAGACCTCTCTTTCTTTATTCAACAAATATTTATTGAGTGCTCAACTTGAGCCAGATACGGTTCTTAGACCAGGGAATCAGTAATTAACAGACACAAATAATTGCCTTATGAAACTCATATTCTAGTGAAAATACACTACAATTAATCAACAAGATATATATATACACATATATATGTGTATATATATACATGTGTGTGTGTATATATATATCAGATAATGATAAATACTATGAAAAAGAATAATGCAGGAAACAGGGGATAGAAACATGCCAAATGGGTTTTGTCATTTTAAATAAGGTTCTCAGGGAAGATTTTCTCAGACAAACAAAAGTTGGGGAAATTTATTACAAACAGACCTGTCTTATAAGAAATGCTAAAAGTTTTTTAATCCAAAAAAAAATGATGCTACTAACATACAACAAGAAATCATCTGAAGGTATAAAACTCATTGATAAAAGTAAGTACACAGACAAATTCAGAATACTCTATTACTGTAATTGTGGTTATAAACCACATATATCTTTAGTATGAAGACTAAAAAATAAATGTCTCAAAATCATAATAATTAGAACAATTTGTTAACAGGCAATATAAAAGACAGAAGACAACAAAAAGTCAAAAGAGTAAGGAGGGATGAAGTTGAAGTGTAGAATTTTTTTCTTTATACACATAAAAGAAAGCAATTGCTTTTTTCTTTGCGATCAAAGTTATATTTTTACTAGTTTAAAATAACATACTATAAGATGTTATTTGCAAGCCTCATACTAACCACAAAGCAAAAATCTATAATAGATATGCTAAAAATAAAAAGCAAGAAGGAAAACATACTACTAAAGAAAATCGTTTACTCAGGAAGGCAGGAGGGCAAAAAAGGAGGGGAGGGAGGGCAGAAGCACTTACAAAACAACCAGAAAACAAATAGCAAAAAGGCATTAGTAAGTTCTTACCTGACAATAAAAATAGTGAATGTACATACACTAAAATCTCCAATTAGAAGACATAGAGTAGCTGAATGGACTTAGAATAAAAAAAGAAAGACCCCATATATGGCCTACAATAAACTCACTTCACATATAAAGATACAGAGAGACTGAAAGTGAAGGGATGGAAAAAATATTCCACACAAACAGAAACAAAAAATACAGCAAGTAGTTATACTTATATCAGATAAAATAGATTTCAAGTAAAAAATACCGTAGAAAGGGATAAAGAAGTCATTACATAATAATAATGAAGTCAATTCAGTAAGAAAATGTAACAATTATAAATATATATGCCACCAACATCAGAGTACTCAAACATATAAAGCAAATATTCATACACCTAAAGACAGAGATAGACTGTAATACTAGTAGAGGACTTCAGCAACACGTTTTTGGCAATATACAGATCATCCAGACAGAAATCAACAAAAGAAACATGAGAATTAAACTACACTCTAGAGCAGATTTACCTGACATTTATACATTTCATTCCAACTACTGAAGAGTATAGATTCTTCTCATCAGCACAGGGAGTACTCTGCAAGATAGACTGTATATTAGGCCATGAAACAAGTCTTGACAAATTCAAAAAAAATTGAAATCATGTCAAATATCTGTTCTGACCAACATAGAAAAACAAACTAGAAATCAATAAGATAAACTTTGGAAACTATACAAATACAAGGAAATTAGATGACATGCTTCTGAACAACCAATAAGTCAATAAAGAATTTAAGAATGAAGTTTAAAAATGTCTGGAAATAAATAAAAGTGGAAACACAACATACCAAAACCTGTGAGACACAGCAAAGGCAGTACTAAGAGGGAAGTTGATAGCACTAAATAGCTATATCAGAAAAGTAGACAAATTTCAAATAACCTAATGATGAATTAGAAAATAAAAAACAAATCAAACCCAACATTAGTAGGAGGCAAGAAATAATAAAAGATCAGAACAGAAATAAATGAAATTGAAACCAAAAAAATACAGAAGATCAATGAAATGAAAAGTTGGTTTATTGAAAAGATACTGAAAAACCTTTAGCTAGACTAAGAAAATAAGAGAGAAGACCTAAATAAATAAAATCAGATATGAAAAAGAAGACATTACAACTGATACCAAAAAAATTCAAAGGATTATTAGAGGCTACTGTGAGAAACTACATGCCAATAATTTGAAGAGCCTAGAAGAAATGGATAAATTCTGACACATACAACCTACCAATATTGAGCCATGAAGAAACAGAAAACTTGAACAGACCAATAATGAGTAACAAGATCAAAGCAGTAATAAAAAGTTTCCCATCAAAGAAAAGTCCAGAATCAGATGGCTTCACCGCTAAATTCTACCAATTGTTTAAAGAATAGACAACAATTAAATTCAAACTATTCCAAAAAATTGAAGAGCAGGGAATACTTCCAAACTCATTCTATGAGGCCAGCATTGCCTTGATACTAAAGCCAGATGAAGATACAAAAACAAACAAATGAACCAAAATCCTCTATAAGCCAACATCTATAATAATCATAGATGCAAAATCCTCAACAAAATACTGGCAAAGCAATTTCAACAACACATTAAAAAGATCATCCATTACTAAGTGGGATTCACAAATTAATGAAAGTGATACATCACATTACTAGAATCAAGGACCAAAACCATATGATGATTTTAATAGATGACAAAAAAGTATTCAATAAAATTCAGCATCTCTTTATGATAAAAAAAAAAAACCTGTCAACAAATTAGTTATGAAAGGGAAATACTTTAAAATAATAAAGGCCATATGTGACAAATATGACCCTAGACCATATGACCCAAACCCATAGCATCATACTGAATGGGGAAAATCTAAAAGCCTTTTCTCCAACAACTGGAATAAGCCAAGGATGCTCACTTTCACCACTTCTACTCAACAATATACTAGAAGTCCTAGCCAGAGCAATTAGACAAGATAAACAAACAAACAGTACCCAAATTGGAAAGGAAGAAGTCAAATTCTCGTGGTTTGCAGATTATATAATTTTATATTTAGAAAAACCTAAAGACTATACCAATTAAATCTATTAGAACTGGTCAAAAATTTCAGTAAAGTTGCAGGATACAAAACAAACGTGAAAATCAATAGCATTTCTATATTCCAGCAGTGAACAATCTGAAAAAGAAATTAAAAAATCAATACCACCTATAATAGCTACCAAAAAAAAAAAATGCTTGGGAATAAACTTAACAAAAGAAGTGAAAGATCTCTACAGTGAAAACTGTGAAACACTGATGAGAGAAATTGCAGAGGATACCAAACAATAGGAAAAATGTCCCATGTTCATGAATTAATATAATATTGTTAAAATGTCCATACTATCCAGTTATCTACAGATTCAACGTGATCCCTATCAAAACACTAATGAGATTCCTAACAGAAGTAGAAAAAACAATCCTCAAATTTGAATGGAACCACAAAAGACTCCAAATAACCAAAGCAACCCTGAGCAAAAAGAACAAAGCTGGAAGAATCACATTACTCGACTTCAAAATATACTACAAAGATATATCCAAACATAAATTTATCCACACATTAAAATAGCATGATACTCATAGAAACAAATGCATAGACCAAAGAAACAGAATTGAAAGCCTAGAAATAAATTCCAGGGCCAGATGGCAAAATAGTAACAGCTCTGGTCTGCAGCTCCCAGCGAGACCAACGCAGAAGGTGGGTGATTTCTGCATTTCCAACTGAGGTACGCACCTCATCTTATTGGGACTGGTTAGACAGTGGGTGCAGCCCATGGAGGGTGAGCCAAAGCAGGTGGAGCGTCGTCTCCCCTGGGAAGTGCAAGGGGTCAGGGAACCCTCTCCCCTAGCCAAGAGAAGCCATGAGGGACTGTGCTTTGAGGAATGGTGCATTCCAGCCCAGATACTATGCTTTTCCCACAGTCTTCGCCACCTGCAGACCAGGACATTCAGTTGGGTGCCTACACGACCAGGGCCCTGAGTTTCTGTCCAAAACTGGGCAGTCATTTGGACAGACACCAAGCTAGCTGCAGGAGCTTTTTTTTCATAACCCAGTGGCCCCTGGAATGCCAGTGAGAGAGAACTGTTTATTCCCCTGGAAATGGGGCTGAAGCCAGGGAGCTGAGTGGTCTTGATCAGCGGATCCCACCCCCACAGAGCCCAGCAAGCTAAGATCCACTGGCTTGAAATTCTCACTGCCAGCCCAGCAGTCTGAAGACAACCTGGGATGCTTGAGCTTGGTGGGGGGAGGGGCAGCCACCATTACTGAGGCTTGAGTAGGTGGTTTTCCCCTCAAAGTGTAAACAAAGCCACCGGAAAGTTTGGACTGGGCAGAGCCCACCACAGTGCCACAAAGCAACTATAGCCAGATGGCCTCTCTAGATTCTTCCTCTCTGGGCAGGGCATCTCTGAAAGAAAGGCAGCAACCCCAGTCAGGGGCTTATAGATAAAACTCCCAGCTCCCTGAGACAGAGCACCCTGGGGGAAGGGGCAGCTGTGGGCACAGCTTCGGCAGACTTAAACATTACTGCCTGCCAGCTCTGAAGAGAGCAACAGATCTCCCAGCACAATGCTTAAGCTCTGCTTAGGGACAGACTGCCTCCTCAAGTGGGTCCCTGACCCCCATGACTCCTGACAGGGAGACATGTCATGTAAGGAGCTTCCTCAAAAAATTCAAACAGAACTACTATTTGTTCCAGAAATTCCACTTCTGGGTATATATCTGATGGAAATAAAATCACTATATGTAATAATAATGTATTGTATACTTGAAAATTGCTAAGAAACTAGATCTTAAATGTTTGCACTACAAAAACATGATAAGTATGTGAGATGATGAGTATGTTAACAAGCTTGACTTAATCATTTCACAATATATGTGCTCTTTTGGTTACCCTGTCTATAGAATATCTTTTTTATCCCCTTTTCTTTCAGCCTATATGTGTCCTTAAGGCTTAAGTGAGTCTTGTGGACAACATATTGTTGGATCTTCTTTTTATTATTATTATTCACTTAGTCCATTTTGTGTTGCTATAAAGGAATATCTAAGGCTGCATAATTTATAAAGAAAAAAGGTTTATTTGTCTCACAATTGTGGATGTCTACAAAATGCAAGATGAGGCATCTGTGTCTGGTGAAGGCCTCAGGCTGCTTCTACTCGTGGTAAGAGGTGAAGGGGAACTGGCATATGCAGAGCTCACACAGAGAGGGGTGAAGTGTCAGGTTCTTTTTAACAACCAGCTCTCTAGGGAACTAACACAGTGAGAACTCACTCACTCCTAAGGGAGAACCTTGATATACTCATGAGAGATCTGCTCCCATGACCCAAACACCTCCCACTAGACCTTGCCTCCCAACAACTGGGATTAAATTTCAACATGAGGTTTGGAAGTGACAAACATCCATATCATAGCATCCATTTTGCCACATTGGTGTCTTCTTTAATTCACAAATTAAAAAAATAAAGCTAGTTAACATATTTATCACCCCTCATACTTACCATTTTTGCGGTGAGAACATTTATTCTTTTAGCAATCCTCAAGTATACAAAACCTTTATTAACTGTAGTCACCATGATGTACAATAGATCTCCAGAAACTATTCCTTCCATCTAATTGAAACTTTATAAACTTTGATATACGTCCCCGCAATCCCTGGTAACCACCATTCTGCTCTCTGCTTATATGACTTTAACATTGTAAAAGAAATTAAGAAAGCAATACCATCATGTAAGTGACATCATGTCATATTTGTCTTTCTATGCCTGGCTTATTTCACTTAACGTAATGTCCTCCAGGTTCATCGATGTTGTCACAAATGCAGTATTTTATTCTTTTTTAAGGCTTAATGGTATTCCATTGTGTATATATACCACATTTTTGTTATACAGTCATCTGTTGATGGACGTAAGTTGATTCCATATTTGGCTATTGTTAGTAATGCTATAATATAATTACCACGAAAGTGCAGACATCTCTTCAATATACTGGCTTCATTTTATTTGGATATATACCCAGTAGTAGAATTGCCTGATTATATGATAGTTCTATTAACTCTGTTCTTTCTATTGGAAAAATAATCCATCTGCATTTAAAGTAACTATTGATAGGGAAGGACTTACTATTGCCATTTGTTTTTTCTGACTGTTTTATAGTTCCTTTGCACCTTTTTTCTCTCTGCTGTCTTCCTTTGTGATTTGTTGCTTGTTTGTTTTTAGTGTTATGCTTGATTCCTTCTCTTTATCTTTTGTGAATTTACTAGAGATTTTTTTCTTTGGGTGGTTACTGGAGGTTATCATGAGACTTATTTAAAATATCTGTAGTTATAGCATTCTATTTTAAGCTGAAAAAAACTTCAAACACATACAGAAACACTATACTTTCATTGTTCCCCTCCCCTGACACATTTTATTCTATTGATGTCACACTTTACATCTTTTTATATTGCATATTACTAACAAATTCTTATAGCTGTAGTTATTGTAATACTTTTGTCTTTTAACTTTTACACTAGAGTTAAAAGTGATTTGTACATCCCTATTATAGTTTTAGAGTATCTGAATTTGACTATACACTTACCTTTACCAGTGAGTTTTAGACTTTCATATGTTTTCATGTCATGACTTATCATCCTTTTGTTTCAACTCAAAAAACTCCCTTAACATATCTTGTAAAGCAGGTGATGATGAAATTCCCTCAGCTTTTGTTAGTCTAGAAATGTCTTTATCTCTCTTTCATTTGTGAAGGACAGCTTTGCTGGGTACAGTATTATTGTTTGGTAGGTTTTTCTTCTTTTAGCACTTCATCCTAGCTTATAAGGTTTCTGCTGAAAAGTCTACTGGTAACCATATGAGAGTTCTCTAGTATCTCTTTTCTCTTGTTGCTTTCAAGACTCTCTGACTTTTCACAGTTTGGTTATAATATGTCTTAGATATTTTAAGGTTTTTAGGATTTTTTTGAACACATTAATCTGGAAGTCCATATCCGTTCCAATATTTGGAATGTTTACAGCAAGTATTTTTAAAATAAGACTTCTGTTACACTCTGTTCCTTCGGAAAATCCCATAATTCATATGCTCATTTGCTTGATGGTGCTTTCTTCACTCTTATGTGTTCTTCACTCTTTTAGATTCTTCTTTCTTTTTGTTTCTCTAATTGACTAATATCAAATGACCTGTCTTTGAGTTAGCCAACTCTCAATTCTTCTCTTGAAGCTTTTGATTGAATTTTTCAGTTCTATCATTATTCAGATGGTCCTCCACTTATGACAGTTTGACTTACAATTTTTTTTTACTTTCTGATGGTGCAAAAGTGATAGGCTTTTAGTAGAAAGTGGTACAGTACCCTCTCACAATGCTGGACAGTAGCAGCAAGCCATAGCTTCCATTTAGCCACATGATCATGAGGGGAAACAACCAATACCCCTACAGAGAACTGTGTTGCCAGATGATTTTGCCCAACCGTAGACTAATGCCCTTTAGGGCAACTATAGGCACAGTTAAGATAGGTTAGGTTAATTTATGACATTTGATAGATTAGGTGTATTGGATGCATTTTTAACTTATTATATTTTCAATTGACAATGGGTTTATCACGACATAACCCCATTGTATATCAGGAAGCGTCTGTATTCTTCAGCTCCAGTATTTCCGCTTGGTTCTTTTATATTATTTTGACTTCTATTCTCCTTTTGTTCATGCACTCTTTCCTTGATTTAGTTTGTTATCATTGTTCTCTTGCATCCCATAGAACTTCTTTAGGATTATTTTAAATTCGTTTTCAGGCAATTCATAGATCTCTACTTCTGGGGTGAGTTGCTAAAGCTTTACTATTTTCCTTGAGTGGTTCATATTTGCCTGATTCCTCATTATTTGTGTAGCCTTGCATTGGTGTCTGTGCATTTAAAGGAGCAAATACCTATTCCTGTCTTTATACATGGTTTTAGCAGGTGAAGATCTTCTTCTATTGGGTCACTGGGCTGATAGGATTGCCAGAATCATGGTAAATTGGGGTTGGAGCTGAGTCACATGACTGCTGCTGGGTTCACAGTTACCAGGGGCTCAAGCAGGCATGGATCCTATGCAGTCACTGGGTAGACTGAACTGCCTTCAGGACCTTGGTCAGTAGGGCTGGTGCAAAGATGTGGGTCTGCTTCAGGGTTTCCAGATGGCAGGCCTGTTTCAAGGTATGCAGATGGGTGTAGCTTCCTCCAGGTGTCCCTGGGAGAACTTCCACTGTGTGACTGGGTGGGTCCCTTGGCAGCTGGTGCTAGTCTCATACCATGGCTGACAGAAACTCAATAACAGGGATGGTTCAGCATCCACGGCTGAGACCAATGTCTCCAGGCCTGCCTCTGGGGACATGGGCTTATGTGTCTCCCTCCAAGTCTACGGGTAGGCAGAACTGCTCAGGCTGCAGCTGAGAGGTGCTGGAGTTGAGTTGCAAGGCCATGTCAGGATCTGCAGTGAGATCCAAGTCAAATGGCCTGCTTACAAAGGCATAGATAGGTATGTCTCCCACCAGGTCCCTGAGTGGGCAGAACTGCTTTCAGACCCAGCTAAGAGGGGTTAGAGCCAAATTACAGGACAATTTCAGAGTCTACAGCTGAGACTAAGGTTGCTAAGCCTGTCACCTAAGGCATGAATGGTCATGACTCCTCCCAGGTATCTTGGCAGATGGCTCTGGAGGCAGGACCAGGGCTAAATGGAGTTGTATCTGAGTCCACAATGGGATGGGTATATTTCTGGGTATGGGTTCTAGATCCAGATCTGGACTCAGGTCTGTCCTCTCAAAATGGCTCTCCTAGATGTTGGGTTCCACCAAGATTTCACAACCTCCTACCTAAATCCCAAAGCTCACCCAAAGGCACTTTCATCCATAGATAGCTGTTTAATTGTTGATGCTGAGAGAATATGATCAGGAGACCACCTACTCTACCCTATTGTTGACCATCACTCCCTCTGATGTTGTTTTGGTGACAATCAGCACTGTAGGCACAGAGCCACCCACTGCCCACCACTTACCATCTAATGGGCCACTTGAAGAATGGCGGTCAGTAAACAAACTGTGTCACTAGCTCTCTGGGACCTTGTTTGTGATTCTTTAGAAACCCAGACCTCATTGACACCACAGTGCTGTGTATTCTTCACTGACCTGGAATGATCTCTAACCAGTCAGATATTTTTTAGCTCTCACTCATCCCCCAACACACACACATACACACACACACACACACACAGGCACAGAGATGGAGAGAGAGAGAGAGAATATGAATCAGAGACAGAGAAAGAGAAAACAAGGCTCTGCCACCTACTAGGCATTAAGCAATAGCTTATCTCTCAGCTCCATGGTTTTGTTCCCTTTAAGGGTCTTTTCTCCATAAGCTTCCTGAGTTCATGCCCTGCTTCTTCATCTTTCTCCCTTGTTGACTTCAAAACAAAAGCCACCCACTTCCTGCTGGGAAATGGAGGTGGAGAAGAGCAGGAATAAGGTTAAGGCAAGGCTCTTCTTCACCACTCCCGAGAGCATGAAAGCACCCTGACCTTGCCCATTTATTTTCTAGGCAGGACTCAGTGGCTTTATCTGTACACAATGACAAAGGTTAATTAATTAACTGCCTCTGGCCTGGTTGCCCTAGCAACTGGCTTTGGTTCATAACTAAATTCTAGCAAGGGATATTTCTCACAGACTTTTTTGACTTATACTAGAAGAGAAATTGGATAAGAATTTAAAGAGAAAATTAACTGGTTGTAAGAGAAGCTTTTTCTATTCATTAAAATCTTTGAATTTCTGTCTTATAACTGTGGTTATGTCCTTACCACTCAAGGTCACAGTAAAAAAGTTTCTGGTTACCTGATGTTTTATCAAATTAAAGAAACAAACATCCAGAGGCATTTAAACCAATCTAAAACAGCTCCCACTCCTACCCTCACCCCGACAGAGCTCTGGAAAACCAATATGAACTAAACCAAGGGATCTGCTGTGGGAACAACAACTCATTCATAATTCCCATTGACCAAGCTCAGCCCTGGCCATCAGCACATTGATACACATTGCAACCAACCAGCCCCAATTCTCTCCTTTATGGAAACCACTCTGTGCCACTGTGGAAACTGTTCATACCTTTTCCAGCCCATTAATTTCTCTGTATTTGAGAGTAATAGCATTTCCATCTCTTAGATTAGATTTTGTTCATTAAATTCTCATCTCACTTCCCAACCTGCCAAATTTTCATCAGTAGAGATCTGGGATTCAGACACCACAACCCATTAAGTACAACATCTTGGAATTTACAATTTTGTTTTACAAAACCCTCCACAGACAGTCTATCTTACATACATTAGCCTAGTAAAAGATTAAATATAAATGGATGCTTTCTAAAGCATTTTAAAGGTATGACTGTTTGCTTAACACTTCAAATACAATTTCCATTTTGAAGAATACTCTTAATCATGCATAATATGCAAAGACTGGAGATCTCAAATTTTTGTTTGTTTGCTTTTAATGATAAGTATTTAATGTAACTATTTGTCAACTTGCTCTTTTAAAAGCTTTTCTTTAAAAGAAAAAACTAGTGAGGGATCGGGGATGAAACATGATGGTTTGGGAGCATGATGTTAGAAGACTTAAAGTAGAAAATTTTGATGATCCCACTGTATTGTGCCAAAAAAGAGGAGTTAAGTGAGAAAGCCTGAACTCTTGGAGGGAAACAATACAGCCCCCTTGTCAATTTTGTTTGCTCGGGTGTGACCTCCATGATCAAAGGAAGGCAGGGCATAGAGACAACGTTAAACAGTTCCAGGGGACAGCCTGACAACATTAAGTCTTATTGGTCAGCCCTCCGACTTCTTTCTTCTAAGCAGAGGGACGTCACCTACTGAAGCACTGGGCCAGTGGGACCATACAGAACTGACTGTGTCTGCAGATGCCAGAAGTAGGAAAGCCCCCATCAATGCGAGAGGAGCAGCAAAGGCCTAAGAATAAAAAGTTCTACCCCAACAGCTGAAAAGACAACCCAGAGGTAGGGTGCTGGAGGAAAGTCCCACGCCTACATACCTTGATCCAAATAAGGAAGAGTTTAATCATGGGAAGAAGCAGCTTTAGAGGTTTTACAAATAATCTTTCAGTCTCAGGAAACTAAAGCAGGACTGTCCTCTGAGGAAAGCCATATCCTGGTTTAAATATTTGGGACTTACATTCTAATGCAAAAACTAATCATGTCAGAGATGAAAAAATTCATATACAATTTCTCACATTTCCTGATCAGGCTGTTCTACAATGTGATTAACACTGTGATCACAATAAAAATGTTTTATTTAGTGGATAATTGTATGTACCGGTATCTACCATTTCCAAATGTCTCCTTTTATTACCCTTGTTCAAGAAAGTCCTAATATTTAAGTGATTTACTGATCACTTAAAATGCCAGCCTCGCCATTAGGAGGTACATTCACTATACGTTACTTAATTTTATAGTACATTATTTCTTTATAAACAGACACATTACTGTAGAACATTAATTAAACCTTTTCCCCATTATGCACTACATTTTGAAGACAACAGTGTAACCAAGTGTTGCCTTGATAGATATGCCTGTGACTCCATTTCTTGGCTCACAAAGGAAGCAGATTCCCCAAGAAGTAGTGCTACTGGGACTCCAGGATTAGGCAACAGACAGCTATGATTTGTGAAAGACGTACTTAATGAATAATGCATGGCAGATGCGCTTCAACAACCCAATTTGCTGAACTATTTAGCATCAATAACCTAGCTATAATGGAAACAGAAGGCCTTTTAGAGGTAGATTATGAGAAGAGTTTTAATAAAATGATATCACTCCAATCATGTGCATAACATTTGCATTTAGTAGAAGCTGATGTTTAGATTGGTATAAAAAGAAAACTTCTGCAGCCACCTTTTTGTAAAGCTCTCACTCAGAAATACACTGACATATGAGAGCTGTGCGAGGATCAGCCATTAGGGAAGGATTTGAAGAAACACTGAGCAATTCTCCCTGCAAATCACATAGACCAAAAAGGCCACACTCTGATTTCAGAAAATCCTTCTGGTTGAAAAATAATTCTAATGAGCACAAAACTACAAGCAAATTTCCTATTTGCTTTGAGACTGAATGGCAAGTATTACATAAAAATTCCTATGGCATAATATATTTTCTAACATTAATGGAAAAGGGCAAGAGTAGTGTCATAAAACCAATCTTCAGTAAATCATTTGCTAAATGCATTTGAATTACCTATTTCATATTTCCCCGCTGACCCCCTGCTCTCCAAAATCAATATTCAAGAAAAAACTTGCCCTGAGATGCCCCAGAAACCATTAAAATGCTATGTGTGAGCTATCCAATTAGCAATATTTAAATGAAAATTTACAATTTAGCGCTTTCCTATTGATAAGAATGAGAAAGTTACACCCATGTCAACTTTTCTAGTACTAATAACATATGTAAAAAATAGAACTAAATTTGATAAGAACAGGATTTTACTGTTGCATCAGTGGAATTTATTGAGTGACCAGAGGTGAGTTCAACATACAATATTAGTAGTTACATAATGACAGGAGAAATTTCCTAGTGCAAAAGACTTGTCTGGACCTCATACTCATAAAGAATGGTCAAAGCCCATCTTCCAAGAGGAACACAATAAAATTCCCCCAAAACCCATCCTTGTATCTCTTGAAGCCTTGAAATCTATATCTCTGAAGCCTAAGAGTTCACTGAGCTGGAGACTGGATTTAGGGATCCCAACTTCTCATCATAGTAACTTAACTGCTTGGTCAGATGTGAGCTGTTAGGGCCTTAGAGAAAGTCATTATAAATGCAAGACATAGGCTTCTGCTGAGAAGGGAACTGATAAATATTGAGTAGCTACTACCTGCTAGGCCTTGTGCTAGGTAATCCATGCACCGTCAACAATGATTTGAAAAGGTGAATATTGAAGTTGACAAAATAAAATGAAGGTAAAATAAATTGAAGAACCAAAGTATGTATTTTTGCAATGCAACTTTGGAGAAAAGAAAGGTAAATTGAAACAAAACAATATAGGGAGGGGCCCTACTAGAACTACACTGTCTGTCTTGGAGAAGGTGCTGAGTGAGCAGGTGGACAGACTCCAGTACCTCATGGCATGCCCCTTGTTAGACACTCTTATAGCATCTTACACCTTTCCTTCCTGGCACTTATCCAGGTTTAAAACCATACACATATTTATATGACTATTTGATTCTCTTTTTTGCTCAGCTATAAGCTCCATGACGGCAGGAACTGCATCCGTGTTCATCTCCTCTGGTTCCCTAACACCAAACACAATTCCTGACACCTAAGAGGTGCTTAGTAAATATTTATTGCTGACAGAAGAAAAGGATGAAGGGAAAAAGGCAAGAGGCCAGGAGCATGGTGAAACTATTAATGTGCATCCTAAGTCTCATATGGCCTGGGAGCTGGGGTGGGGTTAGCCAGCCCAGCCAGCCCTGCCCATTTCCTGCCTTTTCCTGGGGCAGGGAGGGATAAACTGGTAATGAGGAGGGCTGACAACACATCTGCTCCACTTGCCCTGAAAATCCATTTGCGTGGCCACCCTTGAGGCTGCTCTGGATAAGCCAGAATCTCCCTAATGGGATTTCTTCCAGCGTTTGTCCTAGTTTTCTTTGAGGTAAAATCAGAGAGCAGGCAGGATCTGAGAAAACGTTAATAATTTGCATTGATGTAAAACTCTGACCACATTTATGTAAGCTTTATCTGCCCAACCAAGGGAACTACAAACTACTCGGTCAAGTTAGCGGTATGGTGCTTTCCCCCAGTCAGCAGTTCTGTGTTAACATAGATGTTTGTGCATCACCAAGTCCACTGTACAATGGTTTCACTACTGTCATAGAATTTCTTTCTGCCACATTGCCTTTCCTCTTCTCTTATTTCCTATGGACTCTGCTGTGAGCTAACTTCCTCTAGCCCCACTCGTAACTCCTCCAGGGCTGTCCCTAGTTTATACCACTCCCACTGTGATGTTAGCACCTGCTGCTGAGAGAGGAGGTGATTCTAAATATGCTGACTGGCATACAAGGCTTAGCAAGCTACCAAGGCTGCCATGTCTGCACCATGTCAATCGTGCTTATGTGCTCAAAGGATTCCTAGAGCAGGCTAGTTACAGTCCAAAAGCTGAGATCCTGTGTTTATAACAGACTGAAAGGGATGTCCTAGTCACACCCCGGCATCAGTTGTCCCTGAGCTCTCTCTCTCCTGTCCAGTTTAGAGGGCCAGTTGAAAAGCTGCTGCCAGTGGCTTCCCTGCCAGGGCGGCTAAGTAGCGTGACAGTTTAGATACTCCAAAAAGCCCACGCCACTGGCACAAAGACAATCTTTCTGGGAAACAAACAGCAAGAGACTGCAAAAGTGCTGGCAGCTGACACCCATGGTCCTTCACGTATCTACTGACTGCAGAGCAGATGGGGTTTAAAAAGGAAGAAAGCATGCTGGAAAGTCTATCTGCTCCACCTTTTAAAGTAAAAATAAAACCTGTTCATGTCAAGCAGACACAGAGTACTGACACCACAGAATTCTAGCACCTAGCTGCCTCATCCACCAATACAATTTGCAAGTGGATTACTAGGAATTAAGAGACCAACTTCAAACTGAACTCCCATTCCAGAAGCATTGGTTTGGGTAGACAGAAAGAGAACTGCAGATATAACCACTAAAAAGGGTAATGTTTCTCCTTTATCAGAGCCTTGGGTATTTTCATCAAAAAGACCACTGGGTGGGAGAACTCTCAGGTAGGATTCAGACGGAGACCCTCCTCAGCACTGGAGGCAGAGCTGTGCCAGGAGAACATATAGACTGTGTAAATATGCTCTGTTACATCTGATGTGTAGCCTTGTGTTTTCTCCATGTGGTTCCAAGAGGTAGCACTAGTGCCAAAGGGCAGAAACTACAAAAGAACAGATTTGGGTTTAATAAAAGCAGGAACTAAAGAGCAGCCTAGACACAGCGTTGTCACCTGCTAGTGGGAATGAGTTCTCTGCCAGTGGATGCCCAATCCCTTCTCACAGATAAGTGAGGAATCGTGACTCTTGTAATGGACTAAATGTTTGTGTCTCCCAAAAATTCCCAGCCTCCAGAACTGTGAGAAATAAACGGCTGCTGTTTAAGCCACCTCATCTATGGTATTTTGTTATAGCAGCCTGAACTAAGACGGCTCTTGAAGTCTAAAGAGGCTAGACAGGGTGCAAACATACCCTTCTGGTATTTCCCCCAAAGGAAATACATCCAAAGGCAACACCTTAACTTTTTTTATCCTGGATTTAAATCTCTGAGTTTTAAAGAGGCACCCAGTAACTATGTGAGGTCCCAAAATAGAGCTGACACTGAAGAAACAGATCCAATAAATGGGTATCAAGAACCCAGTTCTTGGTTGTATAGTTTTAGCCATGAATTCAGGCACAGTTGAGGCTGTATCACATATGACTCATATGTACCAGTAAACTCTCTCTTTTTAACAACACAAGCCAGTTTAGGTTGGGTTTTTGGTCACTTGCAACTGAAGGAATCCTGACTAAACTAGTAGTTGAAAATGCAGCACTATAGTTTGACAGTTACCTTTTAGAGTCCCCATAAAACAAACTTCTGTCAATTAATACGACTTCCCCTATGCACACCTATTGTGCATCTTTCTTCATAGAAAGGTTCCTTTTATTTGCTTTCCCCTCCCCTGTATCTTTGTTTCCTCTTCCCTCTTTTAAAGTACATCCAAGATAACATAAATTCCCTTGAGGACTCATATTTCCATTTAAAACATGCTCTGAAATGCAATCAGCCCTTGAAATCATTTCACAGAACCCTTAACAAGGCAAAGCAGCAAAAGGAATGTAAAATGTAATAAAGCCACAGTTTTTGAACAGGGGTATTAAGTCCTAATGAGGAAACAGAACTCCTTCCAGTTTCATTTATCCTAAGAAACTAAAATCAGTGTAAAAGCTAGTGTCACTCTTTTCACAGAAATAAATTAATTTTTTCATAGAGAAAAAAATATGGGCTTTAAAGGCTGAGACTTAATCTTCTGTTTGTTATTTGTGAAATTATAATTCAAATGGCAATTAGCAAGTGACTAGAAACCAAACCTCAATCCCAGAAGACTTGAAGGCTATTGATAACAGAGACAGAAATAAAACAGGCAAATTAACACTTTGCCTGGTATGTTCAGTGAGCTTGTGAATACTTGGCAAACCACTATTTAGCACAGTCCTTTCTATAATTATTTACACCACATGCAACATTATGGTGGTAAGCTAGACACACATAGTTACACCTAATTTGAAATTAGACAATTAATCAATCAATAAAACTACTTGCCTAATAGGAAAAGTTGTATTGTAAAGTTTTTACTTCAATTGAAATAGTAGCAAAAGAAGCTCAGAATTGATAACACAGAATTCTATGTATCATAAAATTTAAAATAAGAATAGCAATTACTCGATAAAGTAGCTGTAAGTACCAAAAAAATTTTAGACAACCTTTTCAACATGTCATTAACCCAAATAGTTCACAAGAAAGTGAATCTATGTAAACCTCTACATATCTAACAATTTACCTCAGTTGGAATATTTTCCCAGACTGACTTATTTACCGTCATTCTAGAAGTAAATAAAAACATATCACTAGAATGGGTTCTCTGATTTTCTCAGGTTTATCTAGAGGCACTTATTCAGATAGAATGAGTTCATTCATCCCGCTAAATTAAACCCAAACTTACATGGTTTTCTAAACTTCTTTAGTTCTAAAAGTTTTCTTTTATGCTACATTTAATTACAGAACTTTTCAATCATAAAATTATCCCACCATCACTTTAAAAAGACCAGTTCAGAGGAACATTGGTCAAACCCTATGGCTCAAAGCTTTAAAAAATTGGCAAATTGTGGTATTAGATTTTACAACATCTTTTCTCTCCCCACTTCCTGTGAATTCTGAAGCATTCAAGTTGAGTTCGAGCTAATTTAGTTTTAAGACATCTTTATGACAGCTGTTGGGATACTTGAACAGCCATACCTTCTGATAAGGAGAGCAACATGTACACAGAGACTCTATTTCCATAGAAATGCATTGAGCTGTATTGTTCTTGGAGCCAAGTTCTGCCTGATTGAAGGCTCAGGGCCCTTCGAGTCAGCTAAGTCAAAATACAATGGCTGGAAGTCATCATTTCAAGTCTTTAAAAGATGCTCAGTTGTGGTCAGACTAAGTACAAAGGCTTATGAAACACTAGACAAAAACACAAGCCATTCTTCACATGGCTTACAAATTTATAGCCTATAAAAGAATATAAACTAACCACTTGAAATTTGAGATGGCAGTGGAAATGGGATATTGGGGAAAGGCAATGCAAAAGCATTCCCAAAACACTGTAAGCACTTAAAGTATAAAATATGCTAATATACAAAAATAATATTTTATAAACAAGTTTTCATTCCTAAAATAAAAGGAAAATAAAAAGGAAAGTAAATTTGGAGCCTAAAACACAGTTCCAATAAAATTATTTCATTTTTAAGTATATACATTCTTTAAGTAGTTTGTTCCATGTAATAATACTCAAAAGTAAAATCATCTTTTCTAGAAAATAGTAATAGCTAATTAAAGCTACCAAGTCACACATCTGGAGCATGAATTATTAATGACCTTAAGAGTTGGTAGTAAGCTAACATAAAAGGCAGCTTAGTACTGTAAAATACTATAGAAATAGGAGAATCAATGGAGGGAAAACTAGCCCTCTTGAGGGAAAGAAATAGTCTCTATAATTGTGTCTCAAATATTCATAAAGCAAGAAAACTAGAGATTACTGATAAACCCAACAACCAGCCATAAAAGTTCCATTAATGAACATTATTGATGCAGTTAACTACTAGATAGAGTAACTGTTGTATCATCAACACAAGAGATACAGGTTTCACTTTAGATTGGTATTAAACATTTAAAATGTTTGTTAAAAGGACTAATTTTTCAAGCATCTTAAAATGATAACTAGCAGGTGAACCAAAATTTCAAGGCTAGCTCTCAGTCGCAAGTACTTAACCCCAAAATTCCCATCTGGAACATCCTTTAGAACACCAGCGCTCCCCATAAAAAAAAAAAAATTTACCTTTACCAGCACAGAAAGAGATATGCAAGAGCCAAGCATGCAGTAAAACAGGACAATCTGGAACCAACAGGCAAAAAACAGCTGTCTTTCATCACTGCCCACCATCCAGAAAGTTCTCATTTGTATGGATTTGTCAGCAGTTCCCATTTATCAACTCAGCAGTGCAAAAGAAGAGAAATTCATCACCCAGGTTCTGACATGTACTGTTTCCAAGTTTTCAACCATAGTGTGCTTCTGTGGCTCTCTTAGTTGAAAAACTTTGAGAAAATTGAAATAGTTAACTATATTTAGAAACTTCTAACAGGTCATTCATAAAGATAATAGCAAGAAAAAAGAAAATTCTAATGTTATTGTATGCCCATGCTTCAATTCAGTCAGCCAGTCTTCTTGGAGAATCTTTTTTTCCAGATATTGAGTTCAGTAAGTTGCTACCCACTATAGCCCTATTTTTACCCCACCCATTCTGTGGGTGTTAAGATAAGGGATACAACTTTTTCCTTCGTGTGTGTGTTTAACTTCTCTAATTAATGAAGGTCCTCAGGTTCTACAATCTAAGGAATTGAAAACTCAGATATCCTTGAGAACCAAAGCAATTATTTTCTGCCCATATAGAAAAATACTATTTAACTCAACTGTAAAAGAGTAAAAACATTTAGTTAGTGCTTCCTATGTGTCAGACACTGTATTGACAGGAGATATAATAAATGACAACACAGAAAACTCTAATCACAGATAATTCTAAAAGTTTTCTTTATCTGAAGTAGCAACCTAAACATGAATGAATTTTCTTTTCCAGATCTATGAATGTTGGTGGGAGTTCTTATCTTCCCTTGACTCGTCCAATTCCGGTACAGAGCTTCATAGTCTGTGGCATAACTAAAAAACAAAAGAAGGGAAGCAAAGTAACAAGATTCCATAGATCACTACCCATCATCTCTCCCTGGAAACATCTCATCTTGAACTTTATCCACTGGAGATAATATTGTATTGGAGAAGGACCAGCTAGCCTGAGGCAAAACTCCCAAAATCATGGGGTTTATTTTCAGAGCTCTATACACTTCTCCTTTCAGCTTCTCTTTTTTGCTCTATACCAGCATATAGCACAATATCTGGCCCAGAAGGAGTATTTGATAAATATTGATGGCATCAACTAATTGATTAATTAATTGGTTGATTATATTCTTGGATTCCTTGGCCACCATCAGCCAAGTTCTACACCATCAATGTAACAAGGTCCCTGTCCTTGAGAGTCTTATCACAGCTAGTCACCTAAGAAAGTAATCTCAGATGTAATTAAAATGCTAACAGCAGGGAGTAGGTACTCAAACTTGAATATCCCCATATAGGTAAATCATATCAACAACTATTTATCTGCGAGCTCCTATAAGTACAATGAATCCCCAGGATTAAAATTTCAGACATTATCAAAAGCTGAGGCCAGGAAAATTTCTCAGATCATATAACATCTGCCCCTAATCAATGTGGCCATGCTCAGAGCCAAGGCCTGTGACCGCTGCTGGAGAAAGGAAGAGGAGGAAATAGACTGCATCCCAGTGAGCCAATCTTTAGCTTTATATATTTTCTATGTTCCTCATTACTACAAAATGAATCTGAAATAGATTGTGCAAAAAATCATTTAAAAATGTATCATGAGACCCACCCAAGAACAGTGAAAATACGGTAGTCTCTTATTAGCACATATGCTATTTACATAGAATTTACACAGAGGCATACTACTATACTGGTTAGCAGCACAGACTCTGGAAGTCTTACTAGTTGTGGCGTTGGACAAGTTGTTTTACCAGTGTGACTCAGTTTTCTCATCTTGTAGAGAATAAAACACCGTCCTTATAGAGTGTGATGAGAAAGACCTATGCCTGGCACAAAATGAATACTTCATAAGCAACAACTTCTATAACTTGTAGAAGCTGGTTGACATAAGTTCAAGTATTCATCAACAAATAGGAATTTTACAAGGAAATGGCCCTCTCAGCACCCCTAAAATATACCGCCAAGTAAATCAATCTCTCTACCCAGGAATGATACTTAAATTGCTGTCCTGCCAGTTGGTAGATAGCCTCTGCCTCACATTTATCTAGCACCTCCCTTCAATCCTCTCTCTAAGAGCTCTCCAGGTATCCCCATAGTCCAGCACCAAAGGACTGATTCCTGACACTGGCCCAGCCGGAAGCCTCCAAGATCTTACTGCAGGGCTACAGCCAGTGTGCCAGACCAGCATATACCATTCGTTATGGGTAGAATTGGATCTCCCAAAAACAGCAAGTCAAAACCCTAGCCCCCGGTACCTCAGAATATAAACTTATTTGGAAACAAGGTTTCCACAGAGATAATTCTGTTAAAATGAGGTCATTCATGTGAGCCCGAATCTAACATGACTTGTATCCTTACAAAAAGGGAGAATTTGCACACAGAGACACATATGCACACAGGTAGAACACCATGAGAAGATAAAGACAGATATCAGGATGATACATCTACAAGCCAAGAAATGCCAAAGATTGCCAGCAAACCACGAGAAACTAGGCAAGAGGCCTGGAACAGAGTCTGTCTCACAGCCTCAGCAGGAACCTACCCTCCTGACACCTTGATCTTAGGCATCAAGCATCCGGCACTGGGAGACAATAAACTTCAATTCTTTAAAACATCTGTTCAATGGTACTTTTTTATCAGCAAACCAATACTACATTTTTTTTTTTTTTTTTTTTTTGAGATGGAGTTTTGCTCTTGTCACCCAGGCTGGAGTGCAATGACACAATCTCAGCTCACTGCAACCTCTGCCTCCCAGGTTCATGCAATTATTCTGCTTCAGCCTCCCAAGTAGCTGTGATTACAAGCATGTGCCACTACGCCCAGCTAATTTTTGTATTTTTAGTAGAGCCAGGGTTTCACCACATTGGCCAGGCTGGTCTCAAACTCCTGACCTCAAGTGATCCACCCGCCTCAGACTCCCAAAGTGCTGGGATTATAGGCATGAGCCACCATGCCCAGCCCCAATACAACACTTCTGACTGCATCTCTCCATGAGGTGGTGTCTACCTCCCTGGCTTTCCATAAAATATAAGCACAATTTACTCAAATCTTGGAAAGATAAAAGCAAGATTGTTGTTTAGCCCAGTGAGTACATTCTCATAACCCAATCAAAGAGTCCATAGCCTTAAGGAACTAGGGGGTTTTGATAACCAATGGACTCTCAAATCCTGGAACAGGTTAAATTTTCATGTTTCTGAATAGAAGCCAGGTTTCACTATCAAAGATTACTTGCAGCCCTACCTGCTCTTTAACCCTGGACAACAGCCCATATGATACCTGAAAGACATGAGCAAGTCTCCTGGGAAACCCACAAAACCGAATAAGATTAAAGTATGCATTCCTGTGAAATTGTTTTACCATGCATGCCTGGAAGAAAATAATAAGAATGGCTGCTTCTGAAACTCCCAAGCATAAATCTGACTTGGAGTTATATTGTACCTGCTAGCCACACCCAGGCACAAACACCTGTTTGTACAAGATTTGAGTAACATTCTCATTCTTCATCTTAAAACCTCACTATGTAAATTAAGAACACTTGCAATAGAGACTCAGCCTATCATGACCTGATCTGACAAACTTGTACTTAGATTTTCTCCCTTTTATAGGCAAACAAAAGAGAAAAAGAGACCCATAGTCAATCAGGAGAGGGACTGAAACTAGACTCTAACTAGATTTTCCATCAAACCATTCAATCATTATTAAATACCAGTTAAGTGCTAAGGATACAGAATCTGAGAGTGGTAAGGAGGGGTGAGGAGTGGGGATAACAATTAAGGTAGAGAGAGTCAATATGGCAAAAACACTTGTAGTGGCAGTAGAAGAGAGTAAAAGACACACAAAGGAGATGCCCCTTGAGTTGGACCTTTGAAAATAAGTCTCTGTTCACTAAGTCAACATAGAAGGCAGGAAGGCAGAAAGAGGAAGGTCATTCCCATCAGAACAGTAGAGAAAGAAAATCACAAAGCATAGAGTGGGGTGTCCATGGTTGGAAATATCTAGAGGAGGGCAGGCTGGGTCTTGGCTGTTAGATGTTTGGAGCTTTATTTGACAGGCGGTGGAGAGCTACTGAAGGGTTTGTATGGTATTTGATCAGTTGTGTGTTTCAGAAAACTTACCTAGTTGACAATGTTCAAAATAAACTAGCACTGGGGATAGGCTAGATGCTGAGAGACTTATTAAAAGGTTATTTCAAAATGTAAAGTAAATGCACCTGAGAGCAATAACTTAAGCACACCCTTAGAATGACCCTATATGGCAGATGCCCCTGAATGTGTGTTCCAAGCTAGGGGATCCAGAAGTGGCCTACCTGGAGATTCATTCCCTGTCTATGAGGAACATCTGAGCCCCTGTCCTGTCTCATGGAGCACAGGCTGTGCAGGGGATTGAGGCCCTAAGTTTTGAGTTAAATGAAGGTTGCCAGGTGTAGGTCATTAAGAAGAGAATGCTAAGTGAAAATGCTATATAAACTGTATGCTGTTTGCAAGAGGTTGTTGTTTTCCTGCCAAGCCCACCCTGCCTGGACTCTCTTTCTTGTAAGTAAGCCCCTAATAAAACCCCATGTGTCATTTGATGGCTCTGGGTCTCTGTTCTTCAGCCTTTTGAACCGAGTGCCTTCCCTACTGAGGTTCATAAGGGTTCAGCACAACACATGAGCTCGGGAGAAATCAGAGGTAGAAAATGATGAGTCATTTCAGAGGTCAGTTGACCAATTTTGGTGGCCAGTTGAACAAATAGAAGGAAAGCAAGGCCAAAGATGACTCTGAAGCTCTGAGGTTTCTAAAAGACAGGAAAGGATGCTATTAACTGGAAAAATAAACCCAGGGAGAGTTTGGAAGCCTTGAGAACTTCCAGATTGTCTCTCATCACTTCTTTTTTTTTTTTTTTTTTTTTTAAATTTATGTATTATTATTATACTTTAAGTTGTAGGGTACATGTGCATAACGTGCAGGTTTGTTACATATGTATACTTGTGCCATGTTGGTGTGCTGCACCCATCAACTCGTCATTTACATCAGGTATAACTCCCAATGCAATCCCTCCCCCCTCCCCCCTCCCCATGATAGGCCCCGGTGTGTGATGTTCCCCTTCCTGAGTCCAAGTGATCACTTCTTACTGACGCTAACAGGATCATAAAGTTGTGTGGAATGAACATAAAACTTTGTGACTAAAAAAAACACAAAACATAAAACTTTGTGTATTCATTAAAGAAAATAAACTTTTTCTTCAGATGTCCAGTACTGACAACACACACATTTCAACTACTTCCCTGGAAAGCATCTATGTTTAACCTAATTATAGGTTAATTATTGTGACTCTGTGACTAATTGTGACTTTGAAAGATAATTCTCAAATGGGAGAAACCCCAAATATTTCTTTTTGTAAATAAGTAAAGGTCTATATTGGTAAAGGTATCAACAGACCAAAAATGCTATTGATTTTAATAATTCAGGATTTATATTTTAACACAAAGAGATGCAATATAACTCCAATCTAGATTTATGCCTGGATGTGGGTGAGTATTCATTCAATCAGTGGGAGGACACAAGAGGAGATTCAGAAATAAAGATTATTCCTATCCTCAAAAATTCTCTGCTCTTATTTACCATGAGTTTGAACAAAATACAAGACATACATGGGTTTGTGTTCAGCACTACTTGTAAAAAGCATAGCAAGGTCTCTGTAAGACCAGTCATTAATAACATAGACTTGACCCTTAAATCTTTTCATTTTACACACTATCTTCAGGCAATCTCTTCTATACAATTGTTGTCTTATGAGTTCAAATACCACCTTCTCTCCTGGGTTCCAGATCTTCTTCAGCTGGGTACAAGGCCTCTCTGCTCAAACTCAACACAACCAAAACCGAAGTCAAATATTTTGTTACCCCAAATCTGCTGGTACCTTCTTTTGTATTTTCTATCTTGGTTAATGGAATAGCTGTCTACTTAGGCTCCTAAGACTGAAAGTTGAGAGTCGTCCAGGATGACTCATCCTAAAGACCTGGACCAGCCTCCATATTCATTTTTTTAGCTAAGTCTGCCATCTCCCCTTCCATCCACATTGCCATTGCTTTGTTTTAGGATCCCATTGTTCTTGCATGAACAACTGCAATATTCTTTTAATTTTCCCCCTACCTCCAGTGTCTATTTTCCATAGAGTGATTCTTCTAAAGCATAAATTTCTAAAGCACCACCATATTCATTGGCTAAATGTGTGTCAAGAGCTTCTTCTTGCCTTCAGGATAAATTCAAACACTTTCTGTGTAAGAAAAGTAATAGCCTTCCAAAGATGTGCATGTCCTGGTCCCCGGTACTAGTAACACAGCCATAAACTGAAGAATACAGCCAGGCTCCAGAAGCTGAAAAAGGCAAGGAACAGATTCTCCCTGTTGCAGGAAGTCAGCGACCCTGAACGGAGGGACAAGCTGAGGTCACGGCAGAAGAATATAAATTGTGAAGATTTCATGGACATTTATTAGTTCCCCAAATTAATACTTTTATAATTTCTTACGCCTGTCTTTACTGCAATCTCTGAACATAAACTGTGAAGATTTCATGGACACTTATCACTTCCCCAATCAATACCCTTGTGATTTCCTATGCCTGTCTCTAATCTCTTAATCCCGTCATCTTCGTAAGCTAAGGAGGATGAATGTCACCTCAGGGCCCTGTGATGATTGCGTTAACTGCACAAATTGTTTGTAGAGCATGTGTGCTTGAACAATATGAAATCTGGGGACCTTGAAAAAAGGAACAGGATAACAGCAATGTTCAGGGAACAAGGGAGATGGCCTTGGACTCTGACTGCTGGTGAGCCAGGCGGAACAGAGCCATATTTCTCTTCTTTCAAAAGCAAGTAGGAGAAATATCCCCGAATTCTTTTTCTCAGCAAGGAACATCCCTGAGAAAGAGAATGCGCCCTGAGGGTAGGTCTATAGATGGCCCCCTTGAGGTGGCCACCTTGTACGGCTGAAGGGATGAAATAAGCCACCATCTCCTGTAGCGCTCCCAGGCTTATTAGGATGAGGAAATTCCTGCCTAATAAATTTTGGTCAGACAGGTTGTCTGCTGTCAAACCCTGTCTCCTGATAAGATGTTATCAATGACAATGTGTGCCCGAAACTTCATTACCAATTTTAATTTTGCCCCATCCTGTGGTCCTGTGATCTCGCCCTGCCTCCACTTGCTTTGTGATATTTTATTACCTTGTGAAGTATGTGATCTCTGTGACCCACACCCTATTCGTGCACTCCCTCCCCTTTTGAAAATCACTAATAAAAACTTGCTGGTTTTATGGCTCGGGGAGCATCACAGAACCTGCCGACATGAAA
This sequence comes from Macaca thibetana thibetana, assembly GCF_024542745.1. NCBI lineage: Eukaryota > Metazoa > Chordata > Mammalia > Primates > Cercopithecidae > Macaca > Macaca thibetana. Next base: position 58,467,445 of record NC_065584.1, on the reverse strand, counting down.
TGTCTCCCCCGGACACCTAGCTTTAAAATTTCTCTCTTTTGTACTCTTTCCCTTTATTTCTCAAACCAGCTGAGACACTTAGGGAATAGAAAAGAACCCACGATAAATATCAGGGGTGGGGATTCCCCCCAATATCTCCCCTTGAGCTTCCAAAAGGCATACAATTCTGCCAACCCTTAATTTTAGCTTCATAAGGCCCATTTCAGACATGTGACCTCCCGAGCTGTAAAATAACAACTTTGTATTGTTTTAAGCTACCAAGTCTATAATAATTTGTTACAAATGCAAAAGGAAACTAAAACTCCTTTGTAAGGCATACAGAACCATTGTATGGGTCTATATGGGCCTCACCTACCAGAGAAGCCATGCCTTCCAAGGTGCCAAATCATATATTAATTTTCTCATGTTTCTCTGCCTGCCCATGCGGGACTTTCTATCTTCTCTACTAATCTTTCAAGATTCTACTAGAGTATGATCTCTTTTGAGAAAGCTTCCTGGACTTTGAGATGGAGTCACATGTCCCATGCTCTGTGTCCTTCAATTCTTCAATGTCTAACTCTGCTTTGTACTTAGCACAGTCTACCAGGTCATCCACTTTGTCTGCATCCTCTAGTAGACCATGAGCTATCTGAAAGCAGACACTCTATGTTAATTCATCTCTGCACCCCAGTAGCTAACATTATGCACAATCCATAAAGCCAAATTGAATTCAATTAATAGTAAGAAGAAAAATAGGACAGTAGACCAAAGGGAAGTAAGGTTACAAAAAAAAAGTGGGTTTCAGAATGATGAGAAACCTTAATTTATTGTAGATAAATGGCAAAGGAGCCAAGGAAGGAAGAGGGAATAAATATGCAAATGAAAAAAGGAAGAGAAATTTATTTTACTACTCTGAAAGTAGTCCAAATAAATGAGATCATCAGCAAAAATGGAGGAACTATCCTTGAAAAGGAGGGAAGTTTTTTCCTTTAAGTTAGAAAAAAAAGCAAAGATTTAATACACAGACGTTAATGTAATTAAAAGTTAATATTCAGATAGGAAAAGGAAAAATGTATCTTTTCACAGGGTTAAGGATTTAATTTTATTTTAAGGCATTACATTTATGTAGTTTCCTTATATTATCTTTCTCAAAAATCTTGCAGGATAATTTTCATAATAGGTCAAATAACTACTAGCTCTTAGGACATTTTTAGGGTAGCAGATTCTTTTCCAAGTCACAAAGACATCTGAGTATTCCTAGGTGCTTCCTTCCACAAAAGACAACTACCAGTTTATTTCTAACCAGTTCAAGTTCTGCTAACATAGCCCCTAACAAATCTCTCCAAGGCTGAAGTCAAAACAGTTTCTGTCCCTTGATCTCTAGGCCACAGCACCTCAACTACATTCTCTTAAATGTATTTTTCACAAAGAAAACACACAGAAGTTAACTCAAAAATTCCATCCCTACTGAAGTCAGCACTGATGAGATGACATCAAAATGCTGCACAAACAAAGGAATATTGAGAAGCCTACATAGCCACCTGCCTCCAAGGAAAACAACAAGAGGGCACATCACTGATGCTGCACTCGCCAAGCCATTTTTGGAGTCAAAAAAAAATCTCTCATATTAACAGATTGTGAAGCCAAAACAATCTTACAAAAAAGTGTGCACCCCATGAACAACACAGCTCTCCTGGCAAGAAACATACAATGAAAGTCAAGCAGAAGAATTTCTGGCACCGATATTCCAAAGACAGCTGTTCTCTGTTACAAACGACCTACCACCACAGCGCTCCTCTAGCTGGAACTGCTGCTGAGTCAGCAGCTTTGGGTTTTTTGGGTTGGTTTTTATCCCCATCACTTTCTCCAATGGTATTTAGGAAAGGCTTGTTCTTAGCCAAAGGGGTCAGACTCTTAAAACCAATAAAAAAGCATGGTCAGACCAAAGGCACGGGACTAAGATGCCCAGATTCTCAATCAGAGCTTCCATTTCCCATATAGCATGGGGTCTAAGCATATGGTCTTGTCCCTGTAAGGAGAAACTCATTATTGTCTCATCTTTTTGCCTAGTTTTCAGTGTCCTGTACAGCTGGCTGTCACCATATTTGACATGTCCATTTGGAATACTCCATTTCAGGCAGGTTTTATAACATTTCTATGACTTTTTTAAAAAGATCATGTCACCTAATTCAAAAAAAAGCAAAATAAAAACAAAAGGACCACATCTCATTAATTATCACATTCATATATTCATTTAATATTCTTTAAGCCACTTCTATATGAAGACACTGGGCCTTCCCACAAAGGAAGCCAAAGGCATGAGGAAGTAAACAACACTGCTCACTGGATGTCATTCAGTTAATCAACACCCATTTTTTCCTCAGTGGCTACTCTGTTTCCAGTATCACAGGAGTGTAGAGGATATATAAGACAGGGGCCCTAGTCCCACAGACTTTACATAGCAGTTTGAAAGCCAAAACACATACAAATCAAATAACTAGAGAAAGGCGGAAGAGACAAAGGAAAGACCTTCTTCTAATGCAGATAAGAGTCAACAAAAAGGGGTACTTCAATACAGGCTAAATCAGACAAAATTTAGGACATTCAGAAAAGCTGTCATCTGAGCTGAGTGTACTTTCTAGTGGAGTTAGGTTTGGGATCGCATCACAGGAAAAGGAAACACTTGAGCAGGGTGCTGAGTTGAGAATTTGCACAGCATTTTGAAGAGCACCCAGAATATTTCCCAATTTGATCAAAGAAATGGCTGAAAATACTCCCTTTATGCTAACAAATTACACAAAATATCCTAGGTAGGGGTTGGGGGAGAGTGCAAAGGGAATTATGTGAAAAACTACACCTGGAGCAATATTACTTTCCCTTAAGGGAGGAAACACTAACACTATCAACTCTCACCTCATCCTATTATTTAATTAAAAAAAAAAAAGAAGAAGTGCTTTGGACTTATTCTCTCCCTCATGAAATAAATAAATGCTCTTTACATTGGTATTTACAAATTACATTATATGTGGAAATGACAATACTAATAAGACACCATGGCTTGTGTTGAATTGGACCAAACAGAGACACCAGAGATCAACAAAGGCACAAAATTTCATGCCTCAGATTCTTCAAGGCTCATTTTTATGATTTCACAAAACATAGCATAGGAATATTACATGACATTCATAATTCACAGAATAAAAGCATTCCTGTCAAAGGCTAGTAGATGTCAAAAAGCAGTATCACTGCTAAATTTTCGTCATGTGTGTTGAATTTATATTTCCAACATTAAGGAACAGTTTGGAAATAAATCAAGCATTAACATCAACAACAAAGAACAAGAGAAAGCAGAACTTGTAATATTAAAATGGTGTCTTATCAGCTAAAAGAAGTTTCAGTCTTAAATCATAAGACTTTACTAACCCAGTGAGAAAGTGGGAGAGAGAATATTGAAGATAAAGTTAATGGTTCTAGTATTTTATCAAAACGAGAACTAGTCTTCCCCTTGGAGATGTTTTTTTTCTTCCTTTCAGATCATTTTGGTGGCCTTTTACTAATCTTCTAAGGTGATCTTTAGTGTCCTGGAAATAGTGAATGAGCAGTTCTCAAGGAAAATATAAGAGCAAAAACAATCTGCATGCTGGCAGTGAGCTGTTGGAAAACCCAAATTATCTTATTCAAGGGTTAGATGCAAAATACTAAAAACAAACCTGCGGCAAAAAGAGATTGGCATTTTTGTTTGTTAAATAAAGACGGGGCTTGGCAAGACTTGCTATGTTTTTAAATGAAAAAAGAATTGCACTGTTTAACTAAAATTATTTTGTATATAGGGAGTGCTAAAAAAACAGTAAAGAATTAATTATTTTTACCTATTTTAACTGTGAAAATTTCAGATTCAGAAAAATCTTAATCAGATCGGCCTTGCCTATACAATGAAGACAGGTCTTTTTTATTTTTTCCAGGTTTATTGAGGTATAACCGACAAATTAAAATTGTATATATTTAGGATATACAACATGGTGTTTTGAGATATGTATACATTGTGAGACATTTAACACAATTAAGCTAATTAGCATAGCCCTCACTTCACATAGTTACCATTTTTTGTAGAAGAGGCAATTTTACCTGTCTTCATACCTTTCCTCACCCCCACTCACCTCTACTTTCAACCAGGTCTGCCAGGCAATCATCTTCCACTCAGTAAACAGGAACTCCTTATTATACAATTACTTTCTATTGCTTTTCTGCTATAAACAAACACAAAATTTCAACCAAAAAAAGGTAACATTTGGCCTAGATTATTTTTCATGTTCTTCCACTTGGCAGAAATCTATGAAAAGCAGATGGAGAAATAGTGGTGACTCAAAACAAAAAACAACACACTTACAGTCTTTTTATAAAAATCGGAACAGTTCTGCATGCAAATATTTAATCTGTCTTGGTAGACACAATGAATATTCAATAGGCACAGTCAATAAAAAGACAAATTTGATATAGAAGACTATCAAGTGATATCTGTCACCAAACAAGCTATATTTGGAATACCTGAAACTTTCCCAGTCTCTAAGTAACACAGTTTTGGAAAACAAAACTCACAGAGTGTCTTTAGTTTACAAGCACACTTACATTCCTCCTTGATGGATCTAAAAGGTGAAAATAGGGCTGTGATCATTCACAGAATTTTTCAATCTGTCTAGAAAGAGCAATAAATATCTACTAAATTTTGATTTTTTTCTAATGAAGTACTATTACACTGAGGCCCTCTTACAAAATTAAATCTTCTTAAAAATTGTTGAAAATAATTATAATCTCTTACAATGTTTACCAAAGACTCATGTCAGCTCCCAAAATTTAGAATAAAGCATTTAAAATTTTTTTATCAAGAACCTAGCTCATCATCATTACCACTATTATTATTTAAATGAAGCAAAGATACTAAAAAATGCAGGATACAAAAAAATTTGACATAAAATAAAATAATATTTGGGAAGATCTACATTACTTAAACATGCTAGGCATGGTAGCAAAATAAATATCAAAGAAAAAAAAAGCAGAGCTGTTTATTTCAGTTAACTTCTGGACTTCTTGCTGATTGAATATAATATTTGTTAGCAGGAGATTCACTATAAACGACATGACTTTAGAAGAGAGTACTAGAGCCAAAAACCTATTTACTTCATGGTATTGAGAAACTTCATATTATTTCATAATAAGTTCATCTTCTTTGACTTTTTTAATAGTATTTTTTAAGTTTTAATATTTGGAATCCACAGGCATATGCACACACGCACACAGAGAGAGAGGGAGACAGAGGGAGAGAGAGATTTTATTCATACATTGTTATGAGCTGTGAAGGGACTGAGGTTTTAACCTCTTGCAAGCTAACAAGTGAGCCTGTCATAGCTTCACGGATGACGGCAGAAGAGATTAGCCTCCTAGGTGAGAGACAAAGAACTTTATTCTTCGCAAGAGCAAACATAAGCTTCACATTTACACTGGTTCTCCTTGCCCCTCAAAGCCCATGGGGGTAATCTCAAGAAGCCCAGGTGGATGCTGAGTGCACAGTGGGTTTGCATCACAGCCACAGAACACAGGAACACCAAGCTAAAGGAAACCCCATCTTTTACAATGGGCAGCAAACAAACCTGCCCACCTTCACCCCCAAGGGAAATATGATTTTTATTACACGAGCAGTAAATAAACCTACCCTTGGTCCAGAGAAGGCCAGACTCTATCTCCGTCTTCCAAGGCTGTTCACTATACAAACATCTTGGAAGGATCATCTGCAACAAAAAGCTGTCAGTGCTTCTGCTCACAAGAGGGCAGAGAAATACAAGAGACCCATGAAGAGCTGTCTCCCAAAACATTGATATTACCTGTAACCTATATATATTGTTTGTGACCTATAAGTTACAGTTTCCTTGGAAAGCCTCCTATCTCTTTAAATATTCTCTTTTAATAGAACTCCAAGGCCCTATCTATCTCTACTGTGAAAATATCTTTGTTCTCCCAGCGCCCAGCCTTTCTTAATAATTCTGAGAACCCTAGAGGTCTGGTCAAGGCAAAAGCCAATTCTGATTGCTCTTACATCCTTCCTGGATGTGAAACGCGGATTCACTGTATTCATACTGGATGAGTCCATGCAAGGTGCTGTGGATTACCTTGTGTATAGTTTTGTATTGCTGCCACAACAAATCACTTCAAATTTATCAGCTTAAACCCATACTCACTTATCAGCTTATTGTTTCTATGGATCAGAAGTCTGGGCAGCGAATAGCTCAATCGGATTCCCTGGGTCTCAGACGGACATAGTCAAGGTGTCAGCAGGGCTGAGTTCCATATTGGACACCCTGGAAAAGAATCCACTTCCAAGCTCATTCAGGATGTTGGCAGAACTCCACATGGTCCTTCCATCTTCAAGCTGGCAATGGTGTGTCAAGTCCTTCTGACACATCATGTCTCTCTGACTTCCTCTTCTTTTCTGCTCTCTGTTTTCAAGGGTTTATATAATTCCACTGGACCCATTCAAATAATCCAGGAGAATCTCCCTATTTTAAGGTCAATAAATTAGCAAACTTAATTATATCTGTAAAGTTCCTTTTTCCATGCAAGGTAACATACTCATAGTCCCAGGCATTAGGGTATGAGATCTTCTTGGCGGACATAAATTTATCTACCACACCCTGCTATGCAAAGTGTGGTCCTCAGACCAGCCATATTCACATCACCTGGGAATTTGTTAGAAACTCGGAATTCCAGAATTCACCCCATATTCAGTGAATTAAAATCTGCATTTTAACAACCTCTCCAGATGATTCATATCCACATTAAACTCTAACAAGTACTGGATATCTATAGATATGTATCATCCAATTGTGTTGCCACTCAACAAGTTAGAGACAGTCAAAATGTTGGTAGCAAGAAAAGATCTCTCCATTTATCCCTGCTAACGTCTCTACCTGACAACACCTAGAGAGCTGGAGTTAGGGCTAGGATATTTGCTTTGATCACTGCCACCTGCTGCTGGTCTAGATCTTGCCCAGGTAGCAAGGGTTCCTCAGGCTGCAGAAGGAGGACATTTTTTCCCTGAGTGTTATAATCTTTCATTTCAAGCACACACAGCCAGTTTCCTCTGACTGTGTTCACAGTAAGGTGGATTGGTAAGAAAAAAGCTTCACATTCTTATTCTCATCTTATACCTGAAACCATTCCTCCTCAACACCCAATGACCAGGTGGCAATCCCAGGTGCTGCTTCAGAGCTGCCTTGCTATAGAGGGAGTTTTTCCTCAGGCGCTGGTACTTTCTTGCAGCTGAACTTCACTGGGGCTACTTCCATCCATCAAAGGTATTTTAGTAATATGAATATCAAAAAAGATGCCCTTGGTCCCTGTCATGGTTGATTTTTGGTGTCAGCTTGAATTAAGGGATACCCAGATAGGCAGTAAAGTATTATTTATTCTCAATCATTGTATTGATGATTCAATATGAATCAATGCATCAGTAGGCACTAGGCCCATCCCTCTTCTGCTGAAAGGGAAACTTAGGTAGTTTGGCATTTGATTAGTATGATTGGGCGGCCCCAGGAATTTCTATGGGGGTGTTTCCACAGGAGACTGGCATGTGAGTCAGTGAACTGAGTGGGGAAATTCCACCCTCAATATGGGCAGGCATCATTCAATAGGCTGGGGCCCAAGTGGAACAAAAAGGCAGAGGGAGGGCAGATTCTTGCTCTGACTTTAACTGAGTGGGACACTCTTCCTTTTCTGCCCTTAAATGTCAGAAATCTGAGTTTTCTGGCTTTTTTTTGTACTACAGGCCTCACACCAGCAGTTCCCAGGCTCTTGGGCTTTCAGCTTTGGACTGAGTTACACCATCAGCTTCGTTGGTTCTAAGGCCTTTAGACATGCAGGCCACCTATCATGGAACTTCTCAGTCTCCACAATCAAGTGAGCCAATTACCCCTTCTCTCTCTCTCTCTCTCTCTCTCTCTCTCTCTCTCTCTCTCTTTCTCTCTCTTTTTCTCTCTCCCTCCCTCCCTCAGGCAGATAGATTAGATTAGATAGATAGATAGATAGATAGATAAACAGACAGACAGATAGATAGATGATAAATATTCTATCAGTTTTGTCTCCCCAGAAAACTCTAACTAAAACAGTCCTTATGCAATTTTCTAACACAAAATCTGATTCCAATAAATCCAGGACTCTCTCGTAACATGTAATTGCATCACACTTACTCATTAGACAATGGGAACAGAAACTAAATTACAATTTGGAGTCAAGGCTCCAGGTCACTTTCAATTGGAATAAAAATTAGTTTGTTTAATATTATAACATTAGTCTTTAAAATACAGAGAACTAGAAGTTGCATTTAAATTAAGACAAATAATAATAAAAGGCACCATTAATTTGGTCAAACCTGAATTTTACAAAGCATTTCCAAATCATTTCTAATATGATCTTTATACTAGCTATGTAAGGTAAATAAATACATTATTATCCCCATTATATGGATTTGAAAATGAGACACAAATAAGGCTATTTTCTTTGATTAAGGCAACCAATAATATTTAATAGAAGCAGGACCAGAAAGGCTTCTGACTCCAAGATTTACATCACATAACTTATGGTATACTCTTTAGTACAGAATGTACCTAATTTATAAATTCAGGTTTTAAAAAAGCATAATTTCCTAAAGCAAGACATATTTTTCCAACCTTAAGCTATAATACAGGAGGAGGGGAGCTGTATTGAGAGAAAAAATACATGTAAGAAACAAATAAGGTAGTTACCCTTCCACATATCTTGAATGCTATGTAAATTCATGCATTTTCTTGCATAATATAAAATATTCTCCAGAGTATATGAATCTTTAAAATGTCCCATGGCTTAAAGTATGTTGCAGTAGAGAAAAAACTATTAGCCTGCTACATTCCACTGCGAGAAATGTAAAATTATATTGTTGGTATAGACATGAATTGTAGAGAGTATCTTTACTGGAAAGTCATGAAATGCCATTAACCTTGCAGTGGAAAGTGGTTGATATAGCCAAATAAAACAAATTTTACACCCATGTAGAGAGGATACTAGTCAGTCCCATGCATCCTTTCAGGTGAATGTGATTTATTAACCATTAAAGCATATTAAATAATTTAGAAATAAATACTCTATAAGGCTATTTTAAAATGTTTCCCAAACAGTTCAAATTGTATATCTCAAGATTCCTTAGCTTTACTCAGTAATTATTCTTTGGAATGAGAGGAAAGCAAATACTTTTAACAATCTGCTAGGATGAAAACAGAGAAAAGAAAATCAGTCATTAATAACAGAGCTTTCTGCAAATGAACCATCAACCACTAAAAGTCATCCCATAGGATGTCATCTGGGCAATGACCCCTCATCCATATCCCACTGCTTTTCTATAAGAACAGAAGTATTATCCTGTCTCTTTCCATCCTGATGATGTTCTTTTACTCAGTGTGTGTGGTTCAATTGGAAGGCAATGTTTCTATTCACAATTTGATTCCATGTCTCCAGATTTAAGATAAACCCACCAAAACAATAATCATGCCCTGCTATTTGAAATTGGCTTGTGTATTTCATGTAAAATGCTATTTTATAGTTGTGATGGAACATAAAAGATTAGCTGGATTATCTTCAGAGAAGTGAGGAAATCTAAACTACCTATATCACCAATTATTTATTTTCTACTTGAATATTTCCAGGGAGATGTTCCCTAGAATTCCCAGCTAAATACCAGTTGCCATTTGTTGACCAGATACAAGGTGAAATGAACAGTACCAGGCACTAAATTGGGTGGTTTATTTATATCTTCTCAAACTTACAATAACTGTGCAAGAATGATATTCCAAGGCCATAGAGAAAGTAAATGGCAGATCAGTATCCCAACTAGCCCTATATGCTCTCAAAGTCTTGCTATCCAACCAAAGCCTTCTCTATACTTTCTTCATTCAATAAAAATTCAATTTATCTATCAGTTATAAAGGCACCATATTACTGTGCCATTGAATTTTTTAATCTGCCCCTCCTGGAACTGCAAATCACTGACTTCCCCAATTACACTATTGGTATAGTTTGGATGCTTTCCCTGCCCAAATCTCATGTTGAATTGTAATTCCTAATGTTGGAGATGGGGCCTGGTGGGAGGTGATTGGATCATGGGAGTAGATTTCTCATGAATGGTTTATTTAGTACCATCTCCTTACTGCCTTTTCGATAGTAAGTTCCTATGACATCTGGTTGTTTAAGAGTGTATGGCACCTCCCCCCTCTTTCTTTTGCTCCTGCTCTGCTTATGTGATATTTCTGCTCCCCCTTCACCTTCTTCCATGACTGTAAGTTTTCTGAGGCCTCCCCAGAAGTCAAGCAGATGCCAGCATCATGCTTCCTGTACAGACTGCAGAACCATGAGCCAATTAAAACTCTTTTCTTTATAAATTACCCAGTCTCAGGTATTTATTTCTTAATAGCAATGCACAAACGGACTAATACAATTATCTTTCTTCATTTGCTATGCCAAATAATGTGCCTAGACAAGCCCTTTATTTATTTAACAAACATTTATTCCACGTCTACTGTAGGACCATTTCTGGTCAGCAACATGCCAAATCATTAATTCCATCCGTATTTAAGTAACCTTACTCTAAACAAAACTAATGAGGTTCTGCAATTGTGCTTTCACAAGAGAAAATAATCATCCAAGTATACTTTAAGTTTATTCCAGAGCCTATTTGCTCCAACCAACCTCCCCAAGTGCACAGACTTGGTTCTTGCCTGCTACTCATGGAGTTAAGTATATGTCCATGTACTTTTCTGTCAGTTCTGCAGTTTAGTTTATGGCTCCTCCTCCATACTTACAATGTATTCCTAGAATATTAATAAATTCTAGTCCTACAATACTTCTCCTTCCCCTTCTTGATAAAAACAGATTCTAAAGAAGAGTCTGAATATAAAGATAACGTTCTAGCTTGTATTATTAAATCCTCGTAACTATGGAGTTGGTAATGATCATTCAGTCTTTAGACTATTTGTCAAAATCGCTTTCCCAGGAATAACAACTCTTGATCAAAGGTAACTAGAAATTACATAACTGGTTCTACACCGATGAGCTCTTGACATACAGAATTCTATAAATGGGAGACTAATGGAGACAGTGATGGAAAAGTAAGTTGGCACTAAGTGTAAAAGACCTTTAATGACCAGCTGGGGGGTGTACCTTTTTTTTCCTTTAACAAAGTTTTCTGACAAGTTTTGCTTTTTAAAAAAGGAGGGGAGTTCTGGTCATTCTTTGCAGCAGGGATTGCTCAGAGGAAGGAATGAGGACAAAGCCATTTGAAAAGCTGTTGCAATAATCTCAGCAGTCAGTAAGAAGGGCTGAAATAAAGTGGTGGAGATGGCAATTCAAAGGAACAGAGATTGGAGACATCCCCAAGAAATAATTAACAAGATCCCACTTCTTTATTTATTCAACAGACATTTATTGAGAACTACCACATACTAAGCATTGTGCCAGGAGCTGGAATTACAATGTTGAATACAATAGATATGGTCTGTAATCTCATTCTGACAAAGGAATAAATAAGTTTACAAGCAACTTTTAAAAACGTTTACAGAGGGGCAGAGCAAGATGGCCGAATAGGAACAGCTCCAGTCTCCAACTCCCAGCGCGAGCGACACAGAAGACCGGTGATTTCTGCATTTTCAACTGAGGTACTGGGTTCATCTCACTGGGGAGTGCCGGACGATCGGTGCTGGTCAGCTGCTGCAGCCCGACCAGCGAGAGCTGAAGCAGGGCGAGGCATCGCCTCACCTGGGAAGCGCAAAGGGGAAGGGAATCCCTTTTCCTAGCCAGGGGAACTGAGACACACAACACCTGGAAAATCGGGTAACTCCCACCCCAATACTGCGCTTTAAGCAAACAGACACACGAGGAGATCATATCCCACACCTGGCCGGGAGGGTCCCACGCCCACGGAGCCTCCTTCATTGCTAGCACAGCAATCTGCGATATCGCTGCAAGGCAGCAACCAGGCTGGGGGAGGGGCGCCCGCCATTGCTGAGGCTTAAGTAGGTAAACAAAGCTGCTGGGAAGCTCGAACTGGGTGGAGCTCACAGCAGCTCAAGGAAACCTGCCTGTCTCTGTAGACTCCACCTCTGGGGACAGGGCACAGTAAACAATAACAAACTCAGCAGAAACCTCTGCAGACGCAAACGACTCTGTATGACAGCTTTGAAGAGAGCAGTGGATCTCCCAACACAGAGGTTGAGATCTGAGAAGGGACAGACTCCCTGCTCAAGTGGGTCTCTGACCCCTGATTAGCCTAACTGGGAGACATCCCCCACTAGGGGCAGTCTGACACCCCACACCTCACAGGGTGGAGTACAACCCTGAGAGGAAGCTTCCAAAGCAAGAATCAGACAGGTACACTCGCTGTTCAGAAATATTCTATCTTCTGCAGCCTCTGCTGCTGATACCCAGGCAAACAGGGTCTGGAGTGGACCTCAAGCAATCTCCAACAGACCTACAGCTGAGGGTCCTGACTGTTAGAAGGAAAACTATCAAACAGGAAGGACACCTACACCAAAACCCCATCAGTACATCACCATCATCAAAGACCAGAGGCAGATAAAACCACAAAGATGGGGAAAAAGCAGGGCAGAAAAGCTGGAAATTCAAAAAATAAGAGCGCATCTCCCCCGGCAAATGAGCGCAGCTCATCGCCAGCAACGGATCAAAGCTGGACGGAGAATGACTTTGACGAGATGAGAGAAGAAGGCTTCAGTCCATCAAACTTCTCAGAGCTGAAGGAGGAATTACGTACCCAGCGCAAAGAAACTAAAAATCTTGAAAAAAAAGTGGAAGAATTGATGGCTAGAGTAATTAATGCAGAGAAGGTCATAAACGAAATGAAAGACATGAAAACCATGACACGAGAAATACGTGACAAATGCACAAGCTTCAGTAACTGACTCGATCAACTGGAAGAAAGAGTATCAGCGATTGAGGATCAAATGAATGAAATGAAGCGAGAAGAGAAACCAAAAGAAAAAAGAAGAAAAAGAAATGAACAAAGCCTGCAAGAAGTATGGGATTATGTAAAAAGACCAAATCTACGTCTGATTGGGGTGCCTGAAAGTGAGGGGGAAAATGGAACCAAGTTGGAAAATACTCTTCAGGATATCATCCAGGAGAACTTCCCCAACCTAGTAGGGCAGGCCAACATTCAAATCCAGGAAATACAGAGAACACCACAAAAATACTCCTCGAGAAGAGCAACTCCAAGACACATAATTGCCAGATTCACCAAAGTTGAAATGAAGGAAAAAATCTTAAGGGCAGCCAGAGAGAAAGGTCGGGTTACCCACAAAGGGAAGCCCATCAGACTAACAGCAGATCTCTCGGCAGAAACTCTACAAGCCAGAAGACAGTGGGGGCCAATATTCAACATTCTTAAAGAAAAGAATTTTAAACCCAGAATTTCATATCCAGCCAAACTAAGTTTCATAAGTGAAGGAGAAATAAAATCCTTTACAGATAAGTAAATGCTTAGAGATTTTGTCACCACTAGGCCTGCCTTACAAGAGACCCTGAAGGAAGCACTAAACATGGAAAGGAACAACCAGTACCAGCCATTGCAAAAACATGCCAAAATGTAAAGACCATCGAGGCTAGGAAGAAACTGCATCAACTAACGAGCAAAATAGCCAGTTAATATCATAATGGCAGGATCAAGTTCACACATAACAATCTTAACCTTAAATGTAAATGGACTAAATGCTCCAATTAAAAGACACAGACTGGCAAACTGGATGAAGAGTCAAGACCCATCAGTCTGCTGTATTCAGGAGACTCATCTCACATGCAGAGACATACATAGGCTCAAAATAAAGGGATGGAGGAAGATTTACCAAGCAAATGGAGAACAAAAAAAAGTGGAGGTTGCAATACTAGTCTCTGATAAAACAGACTTTAAACCATCAAAGATCAAAAGAGACAAAGAAGGCCATTACATAATGGTAAAGGGATCAATTCAACAGGAAGAGCTAACTATCCTAAATATATATGCACCCAATACAGGAGCACCCAGATTCATAAAGCAAGTCCTTAGAGACTTACAAAGAGACTTAGACTCCCATACAATAATAATGGGAGACTTCAACACGCCACTGTCAACATTGGACAGATCAACGAGACAGAAAGTTAACAAGGATATCCAGGAATTGAACTCATCTCTGCAGCAAGCAGACCTAATAGACATCTATAGAACTCTCCACCCCAAATCAACAGAATATACATTCTTCTCAGCACCACATCGTACTTACTCCAGAATTGACCACGTAACTGGAAGTAAAGCACTCCTCAGCAAATGTACAAGAACAGAAATTATAACAAACTGTCTCTCAGACCACAGTGCAATCAAACTAGAACTCAGGACTAAGAAACTCAATCAAAACCGCTCAACTACATGGAAACTGAACAACCTGCTCCTGAATGACTACTGGGTACATAATGAAATGAAGGCAAAATAAAGATGTTCTTTGAAACCAATGAGAACAAAGATACAACATACCAGAATCTCTGGGACACCTTTAAAGCAGTGTGTAGAGGGAAATTTATAGCACTAAATGCCCACAAGAGAAAGCAGGAAAGATCTAAAATTGACACTCTAACATCGCAATTAAAAGAACTAGAGAAGCAAGAGCAAACACATTCGAAAGCTAGCAGAAGGCAAGAAATAACTAAGATCAGAGCAGAACTGAAGGAGATAGAGACACAAAAAACCCTCCAAAAAATCAATGAATCCAGGAGTTGGTTTTTTGAAAAGATCAACAAAATTGACAGACCACTAGCAAGACTAATAAAGAAGAAAAGAGAGAAGAATCAAAAAAAACACAATTAAAAATGATAAAGGGGATATCACCACCGACCCCACAGAAATACAAACTACCATCAGAGAATACTATAAACACCTCTATGCAAATAAACTGGAAAATCTACAAGAAATGGATAATTTCCTGGACACTTACACTCTTCCAAGACTAAACCAGGAAGAAGTTGAATCCCTGAATAGACCAATAGCAGGCTCTGAAATTGAGGCAATAATTAATAGCCTACCAACCAAAAAAAAGTCCAGGACCAGATGGATTCACAGCTGAATTCTACCAGAGGTAAAAGGAGGAGTTGGTACCATTCCTTCTGAAACTATTCCAATCAATAGAAAAAGAGGGAATCCTCCCTAACTCATTTTATGAGGCCAACATCATCCTGATACCAAAGCCTGGCAGAGACACAACAAAAAAAGAGAATTTTAGACCAATATCCCTGATGAACATCGATG
This sequence comes from Macaca thibetana thibetana, assembly GCF_024542745.1. NCBI lineage: Eukaryota > Metazoa > Chordata > Mammalia > Primates > Cercopithecidae > Macaca > Macaca thibetana. Next base: position 58,452,108 of record NC_065584.1, on the reverse strand, counting down.
CAAAAATCCTCAATAAAATACTGGCAAACCGGATTCAGCAACACATCAAAAAGCTTATCCACCATGATCAAGTGGGCTTCATCCCTGGGATGCAAGGCTGGTTCAACATTCGCAAATCAATCAACATAATCCAGCATATAAACAGAACCAAAGACAAGAACCACATGATTATCTCAATAGATGCAGAAAAGGCTTTTGACAAAATTCAACAGCCCTTCATGCTAAAAACGCTCAATAAATTCCGTATTGATGGAACGTACCTCAAAATAATAAGAGCTATTTATGACAAACCCACAGCCAATATCATACTGAATGGGCAAAAACTGGAAAAATTCCCTTTGAAAACTGGCACAAGACAGGGATGCCCTCTCTCACCACTCCTATTCAACATAGTGTTGGAAGTTCTGGCTAGGGCAATTAGGCAAGAGAAAGAAATCAAGGGTATTCAGTTAGGAAAAGAAGAAGTCAAATTGTCCCTGTTTGCAGATGACATGATTGTATATTTAGAAAACCCTATTGTCTCAGCCCAAAATCTCCTTAAGCTGATAAGCAACTTCAGCAAAGTCTCAGGATACAAAATTAATGTGCAAAAATCACAAGCATTCTTATACACCAGTAACAGACAAACAGAGAGCCAAATCAGGAATGAACTTCCATTCACAATTGCTTCAAAGAGAATAAAATACCTAGGAATCCAACTTACGAGGGATGTAAAGGACCTCTTCAAGGAGAACTACAAACCACTGCTCAGTGAAATCAAAGAGGACACAAACAAATGGAAGAACATACCATGCTCATGGATAGGAAGAATCAATATCGTGAAAATGGCCATACTGCCCAAGGTAATTTATAGATTCAATGCCATCCCCATCAAGCTACCAATGAGTTCCTTCACAGAATTAGAAAAAACTGCTTTAAAGTTCATATGGAACCAAAAAAGAGCCCGCATCTCCAAGACAATCCTAAGTCAAAAGAACAAAGCTGGAGGCGTCATGCTACCTGACTTCAAACTATACTACAAGGCTACAGTAACCAAAACAGCATGGTACTGGTACCAAAACAGAGATATAGACCAATGGAACAGAACAGAGTCCTCAGAAATAATACCACACATCTACAGCCATCTGATCTTTGACAAACCTGAGAGAAACAAGAAATGGGGAAAGGATCCCCTATTTAATAAATGGTGCTGGGAAAATTGGCTAGCCATAAGTAGAAAGCTGAAACTGGATCCTTTCCTTACTCCTTATACGAAAATTAATTCAAGATGGATTAGAGACTTAAATGTTAGACCTAATACCATAAAAATCCTAGAGGAAAACCTAGGTAGTACCATTCAGGACATAGGCATGGGCAAAGACTTCATGTCTAAAACACCAAAAGCAACAGCAGCAAAAGCCAAAATTGACAAATGGGATCTCATTAAACTAAAGAGCTTCTGCACAGCAAAAGAAACTACCATCAGAGTGAACAGGCAACCTACAGAATGGGAGAAAATTTTTGCAATCTACTCGTCTAACAAAGGGCTAATATCCAGAACCTACAAAGAACTCAAACAAATTTACAAGAAAAAAACAAACAACCCCATCAAAAAGTGGGCAAAGGATATGAACAGACATTTCTCAAAAGAAGACATTCATACAGCCAACAGACACATGAAAAAATGCTCATCATCACTGGCCATCAGAGAAATGCAAATCAAAACCACAATGAGATACCATCTCACACCGGTTAGAATGGCGATCATTAAAAAGTCAGGAAACAACAGGTGCTGGAGAGGATGTGGAGAAATAGGAACACTTTTACACTGTTGGTGGGATTGTAAACTAGTTCAACCATTATGGAAAACAGTATGGCGATTCCTCAAGGATCTAGAACTAGATGTACCATATGACCCAGCCATCCCATTACTGGGTATATACCCAAAGGATTATAAATTATGCTGCTATAAAGACACATGCACACGTATGTTTATTGCAGCACTATTCACAATAGCAAAGACTTGGAATCAACCCAAATGTCCATCAGTGACAGACTGGATTAAGAAAATGTGGCACATATACACCATGGAATACTATGCAGCCATCAAAAAGGATGAGTTTGTGTCCTTTGTAGGGACATGGATGCAGCTGGAAACCATCATTCTTAGCAAACTATCACAAGAACAGAAAACCAAACACCGCATGTTCTCACTCATAGGTGGGAACTGAACAATGAGATCACTTGGACTCAGGAAGGGGAACATCACACACCGGGGCCTATCATGCGGGGGGTGGGGGAGGGATTGCACTGGGAGTTATACCTGATGTAAATGACAAGTTGATGGGTGCAGCACACCAGCATGGCACAAGTATACATATGTAACAAACCTGCACGTTATGCACATGTACCCTACAACTTAAAGTATAATAATAATAAATAAATTTAAAAAAAAAAAAACGTTTACAAATTGTGAATGAAACAAACAAGATACTGAGAAAAGATCACCTGCAAGAGTGATGAGATGGTCAGGGCAATGGGTAAATTGTAGAGAAAAGGGAAAGGATGGAGTCAAAATTCCCACTAAGGATTCAAGCCTGGATGCCTGAACAGGTGGAGGCATCAACAGAAATAAAGATGAGCCAATTTGAGAGAGGACCTGACAGATAGTGATCTACCCTCAGATGGATTAAATCGGAGATTCCGGTAGAAATGTTTGACAAATAATTGGAAATGTTGGCCTACTTTTAAAGAAACGTCAGGATTTTGGATACAAATCAGAGTGTCTACCACTTAAAGACATGAAATTATATTTCTTCATCAAGCAGAGAGAAAGGGACCATGAGCAGAGCACTGAAGAATGTGCAGCCTGGTGGGGTAAGAGCAAAAGAAGCCAGTGAAGGAAAGGAAGCAGTAAAAACGAGGGAGAAAGTTGAGATCGTCCTCTGCCGCATACTGAGAAAAAAGATATCAACAAAGAACACCAACAATGGTACACTTTTACAGTGTTCAAGGGCAATGAGATAAGAAAAATATTTTTGAGTCATTGATAGAAGGTATTGAGAAATATTGAGGGAGCATTTTCTGTAAAATTATGGGTAGGCCAGTTCACAGAGAGGAAGCAGGGCTCAATTCATAGATAGGAAGCCCCAGATTCTCTGGAACACTCCCAATTATAGTTTATTCTATCCCATTACACACCATATGTTTTGGTTTGCCACTTGAAACTGCGGTAACCTAATGGTAAATAGATGGAAACAATGCTGTTAAAGCTTTCAAGATGCTTGTCAAGGAAAGGAAAGTGAGCAATAAGTACTTATAACTTGAAGGGGAATCAAAAGAAGGCTTTTTTGGAGTAGAGCATCCTGTGCACATCTGCAAGCAGTATGGAAGTGAGCAGCTGGCAAAAGCAGGAGAATGAAGATTTGACAAACGAAAAGAGATTCATTGATGGCACTTGGTTCCAGAAAAAGGCAGAAGTTGGGATCAATGGAACAAGATGGAAAAAGGTGAGGCACTTCTTTTAAATAGTAATTTATCTTTTAAACAATAGATAAATATGGAGACATTCTTGAGAAGAGAGGAGTAACGTAGAATAGGGAGTGATGCTAGAATATAAAGTCAGTAAGATATAAGCTCCAGGAGATCAGGAGTATTTGATTATTCCGTGTGATTAGTTTTTAATAAATATCAGCAGAATAAATTCTGTGCAGTCAGCCCTACCAGGTAAAGAAGGAAGTGTGCTGATCTCAAGGTAAAGAGCTGGCAGGGATGATGCAGAGGTGACATACAGGCTTAAAGAAGGGGACTTGGGAAAGCTCAGCAGTATGTGATGCGGAATCAAAATGAGGCAGGTAAGATAATGCTAGATGATGTTCCTCATAAGTGAGGGCCCAGCTGAGATTATTGCAACAATCTGTTCTTTAATTCCTGCAACTCTTTACTCAAACTCCGCATTCTCAGTGAGGCCTTCCCTGGTCATTCTGTTAATACCTTAAACTACAACTCTTTCTCCACCGGCCTCACCTCTTATTGCTGTTCCCTGCCTTATTCCCCTCCTCAGTACTCACCACTCTCTGTCATGCTATAGGTTTCACTTTGTTGTATTGCTGTCTGCCTCCCGCTACTAGAATTTAAACTACGGGAAGCAACTATTGTTTGTTTGTTCACTACTCCCTGTCTACAGTGCCTAGAACAAGGCACCTTCAATGCAGGGCTGCCTCTGCATGAGATTGAGACACCAAAGTTAGATGACTTTCTTCAATAACAGTGAGTCATTTGTACAAAGAAGCAGAAGGAAAAAAATAGATGATGGAGGAGGTCCAGAGTGAGCAGTGGGTGAAATCCAAGAGAGAGAGATCCTAGAATGCTAACAGCTAGTAAAACATGAGATAATTGGGGTCAGTGAGGTGCAATGATAACGCATAGCATGACTGCCATCCTGCCAATGGCAGCCACGAATACCACCTCCCTCTTACGCTGGCTGGGGCAGGAGGTGGAGAGGTGGGTGGTGTCAAGCCACATGCTCTGCATAAACAATGTTGCCTGCCACATAGTTAAGTGTTAAGTAATTGTTAGCTGGTGTGAGGGTTTTTTAAATATATTTTTCACATTGCTCTGGCCCAGAGCCACTGAGGCTAAGGGAATTTCATCACTCCTAAATCCATTTCACACTACCAGTTAGTCAGGGTATGAGTCTAAAGATGAGAAGAAAATCCTCATCTCCTCACTGGTAGGAAAGTATCAAGCACAGACATGTTTCCATCTGGAAAACCTAGATTTGTCAAGATAGAATTAAGTCACACCAATCTAACTTTGGCTGAGCAATGCCATCCCGATCAATATCATCTTTCCTACAAGGACTTATTAGCAGCTTTTTAAACAATTCCCCTCTCTTTAGCACCATGCTTCTCCCCAGTACACATACACACACATACTGTCTACATCACTTATATTTATCAACAACTTTTAAATATACAACTAAATCTAGATTGGATTTGCACCCTAAAATACGCATGACACACACCATGAGTGATGGAACACTGCCGTGCTCTTTTGTGCCATGCTACTGCAGATGCATTCCAATAGCAGCCAAAGCTAACCCCAAGATCTTGTTGGGCACACTTAGCCTTTCTCCATATCATGTTTATGTTACTGAATTATTGGCCTATAACCGAAGCCATGCTCTTTTGCCCCTTTAGAATAATCTCATCTTGGCAGGAGAAGAAATAGAATTATTTTTTCCAATTTAAAGATCATTTTAAGTATCAATTTGACAACCCATCTCCATGTGCACTGGCTTCAAATACAGAGCATATATCATCGTCATTATCATCCACTGAACTGTTAGAGTGAATGAAGAGAAGAGGTGCTACAGATGAGAAAGCCAAGCATCAGCAAGGCTAAATAATTTGCCCAGGGCCCTATAACTTGTAAATGATGTGAGCCAGATCACTGTGACCCTAAAGCCAAACACTGCCCAGATTTAAGATAGATGACTGCCCTGGAGTTTTTCATTTCTGATTCCTCAGAAAGAGATTATGGCACAACAAGTTCCCAGAAAGGGATTAAACACATTTTCTTCAAAAATCTAAGAGAAATTATTTCCAGGTTTATGAACAATATCTAATATCATTTTAAATACTGCATTCAAATTTTGAAATGTCTTATTTGTTAGTTAAAATAAAACATATTTCTGCACCAAATGTGTCTGACCAGGAGTTAATCCTCTTCAGGTAAGGATTGCGTTTTCAGCAGATGTTTAAGAAAAAAACACTAATCATCTTGAAGCTGTTTAATTCTGGGGTTTATGGCATATATTTTCAAGCTGTGTATGTGTGTGATGTGAGTTTGAAAAGCAGCTATAGAAAGAAGCCATGACGTGGTTGTTGGAGGTTGTTTTCTTTCACACACACGCGCGCGCACACACACACACAAAATCATGTTTCTTCATTCCACAGATGTGACATATTTTGATCTACATAAATGGAACTGAATTGGAAAAAAGAAGGACATCGTGATGTAGAAACTGCCTTTTATCCTATCTGAGAATATTATCATAAAAATGCAAAACTTATCATCATCATTTGTTAGCCATTCATAATGTACAAGATTCTGGGCATTGCAGACTATTATAAAAATGTAAGAATAAAGTCTTCTATTTTTAAAAGACTAAAGGAAAACAAATTAAAATATACAGAAATCAATGCATGCATTTCCATCCGTGCAATTTTTCTTTAGTCTAGCAAGAAACAGTTTTATGAACTATTTCTGAGTGGCAGATTCCCACCTACAGTCGTTATCTTTTGCTGCATAACAAATTGCCCTCAAACTTAGTGGCTTAAAACAACACACATTTGTTATCTCAGTTGTATGGGGCAGGGATTCAGAAGCACCTTAGCTGGGTGGTTCTGACTCAGGATCTTTCATGAAGTCACAAACAAGTTGCTGGCAGGGACTGCAGTCAGCCGGCAGTTCACTGGAGCAAGAGCAGCCACTTCTGAGCTTGCTCATGTGTGTGTTGGCAGAAGCCTCACCTTTCACCGGCTGTTGGCTGGAGGCCTCAGTTCTTTGCCACCTGGGCCTCTCCATAAGGCTGCTTGAGTATCCTCAGGACATGGCAGTTGGCTTCCCCCAAGGTAGGTAAACAGAGAGTGAGTAAAACAGAGAGAATAAAGAAAAAGCTACAATGTCTTTTATAGCCCACACTCAAGGGAAGAGGAATTAGGTTTCATATTTTGAAGAGAGGAATATCAGAATTTGTGGCTATCTTTCGAAACCACCACACCTCCTAAGCACATTTCTCTGCTCTTTCCCTAGTTCTTTCTCAGAACTCCGTAAAGTATTGGACTTACAGGACAATCATTAATCACAATTATACCTAAATGCACTTATTTCAGTATTTACTATGTGCCAAGTACCATTCAACACACATACATGGAACAAAAAAAGTCCTTGCTCTTGTAAAGATAGTAAGAGACTGACAGTAAACAGATAAATATAATATAGTTGTGATAAGTACTATGTAAAAGAACGGACTAAGAAGTTAGAAAAGTGTGAGTTCTTAAATAGCTGAAAATACTTCATATCAGCATATCACACATTATGTGGATACACTGCTTCTCAGCCTTGAGAATTCAAGTGACCTTTATCTGCAAAAACCATTATCTTTGTCCTTGACCACATGCTTTTTTCTTCTTCCCTAACATTTATGCAAAACCCAGCAGCAAGACTTACTTCTGTGTTCTTTCTCAGCTTTGCCAAGGCTTCACTGTAGATGCCAAGTCTTAAAAAATAACCAGAAATCATCTGTCAGCTCCTCTTCAAACAGCCATTTCTTTTTTCTTTTTTGCTGGCTCTCCTCCACGAAAACTTGGCATGTAGTGCCTCCTCTTCTGGAAAATCGCACATTGTCCTGAAGCAAGGATCTACCGTCTTACCTGCTCTCCACCTGAGGCATATCAGAAACCAAACCCTCTCCACTCCCAGGAATGGGAAAGCCATTCTTTCTGTTGGTAGTTGCCACCTTGGCTTTCAGTGTCTCACTACCAGTTTATCTATCTTGGCCCATCATCACCGGAGCATCAGAGTTTCCACAACCCAACCAGGACTCCAACATCTATCGAAACAATGTATAATAAAAACAACACACAAACCTCCCTAAACACCAAATAATACAAATTGTCTTCACATCATATAACTGGGAGTTGTCAGGAATTTACCCGTTCCTGGTACGTATCACTATTTGCACCTCTCACAAATCTTGTATTTGCTAAACCATGAGCTTAGGGAAGATTCCAATTGGGAGGAAACTAATTACTTGTAATTGCGGATTTTAAATATTGTACTATAATTGAAATTTTATTTCCAAATAAAGGTTAGTCTTCTAAAAAGACTACAACCTCTGATGTTTTATTTATTCAGTTCTCTTCCTCATTCCATCTGTGCCCTACCTATTTAATAGTGCCCAAGTGACGGGGTGTTGATGTAGTATATTTAGAAAATCCACTAGGTCTCTCTCTTCTCTGCCTTATTACTCCAGATGGAAATACACATTGGCATATCACATAAGCTACCTTAGTTACCTTCTGTTCACAGTTGCTATGCCAGTGAAGAATATGAAAACTGGAACTTTCCAACCAATGGCAAACAATATAATTGAGTTAGAGTGTTCCAAGTTTTCTGAATGGCATTGGGTTGTACTTTGCCATTTTACTTTTTAAAACTCTGGCCTGAATTTGCCATACCAATGTTTTTACATGAAAAAGGTACCTGTCATACACCTTACAGTATAAAGAAAGGTTACATTTCCTAGAGTCCTCACCAATATTTCCTCTTTTTCCAATTAAGTATATCATAATCCTATAAAATGTTGTACTAGACTAGTTATAAAGGCAATCATGTTCCTGAAAATAGTATAGTATCCAGTAGATAATAGAAATAAATCCACTGACATATGCCAACACCATATTCTGGTTTAACTACTGATGAGAGGAAATGTAATAATGGAATCACCACATGAATCCCCAAAATCTCTACACAGCACTCTCCCATGTTTTACAACGCCACATAAATACACACACACAGAGGACAAATAAAGGATGGCTCATTCAAGCACTAATCTTTTAGGAGTACAAAAAATCACTGGAATAAATTAAAATAGTGTCGCAATTATCTCACATTTTCACATACAACTCATTATACAATTGATGAAATGGAAACTGGCCTTACTCCTGCCAAAATAATGCCCTAAGTGAAATTTTTTCAACAAAGTAAATCAGAAACAAACAACTTCTCATCAATAACAACTTGACCTTGATCAAGTATTTTCGCAGCATGCATATGCAAAACTCATGATGCAACCACAGCCACAGGAGCAACCTGAGACTTGCCAGCCGATGGTTACTTCAGACCAATGTTGTCAAACAGCTGAACTCTGAGGAAACATGGAATGATGCAGTACAGTTTCCTGGAAACACATCACTTGTTTTATTATTCAAATTTTATTCTAATACATTGTCTTGTTTGAAAAATTAGCTCCCCAAAAAACCCGAAAGACCTGTAATGCCAGCATTTTTGGAGGCCGAGGTGGGCAGATCACCTGAGGTCAGGAGATCGAGACCGGCCTGGCCAACATGGTGAAACTCCATCTCTACTAAAAATACAAAAATTACCCAGGCATGGTGCCACATACCTGTAATCCCAGCTACTTGGGAGGGTGAGGCAAGAGAATCGCTTGAACCTGGGAGGCGGAGGTTGCAGTAAGCTGAGATTGCACCATTGCACTCCAGCCTGGGCAACAGAGTGAGACTCTGTCTCAGAAAAAAAAAAAAATTAAAGAGAACTACAGAAAAAAAAATTAACTTTCTAACAATAAATTCAGAAAACTAATCATTTTTAAACATTTTCAATGATGGGAATTGTATTAGTCAGGGTTCCCTAGAAGGACAGAATAGGATATATATAGATATATATATACACACACACACACACTATATATGTGTATATATATATACACACACATATACATATATACATACTATATATGTGTATATGTGTGTAGATATACACATATATACATACTATATGTAGATATACATACTATATATTATAATATGCATATATAATATATAATATTATATATTATAATATGTATATATGTGTATATATACATATATACTAATTGGATATGTGTATATATACACACACATATATAAAGGGGAGTTTATTAAGTAATAACTTACACAATCACAAGGTCCCACAATAAGCTGTCTGCAAGCTTGAGGAGGAAGGAGCGCCAGTCTGAGTCTCAAAACTGAAGAACTTGGAGTCCAATGTGTGAAGGCAGGAAGCATCCAGCACAGGAGAAAGATGTAGGCTGGGAAGCTAGGCCTGTCTCTCCTCTACACGTTTTTCTGTGTGCTTTATATTCGCAGGCAGCTGATTAGATTGTGCCCACAAGATTAAGGGTGGGTCTGCCTTCCCCGGCCCACTGACTCAAATGTTAATCTCCTTTGGCAACACCTCACAGGCACACCCAGGATCAATGCTTTGCATCCTTCAATCCAATCAAGTTGACACTCAGTATTAACCATCCCAGGAATATTTTGAAAACTATTAATGTACTTTTTCCTTCTGCCTTTGAGTATGAGACCATCGCTTTAATTGGCATTTGACTAGAGACAAAAAAGGATTTTTCACAGAAGGAATGCAAACAGAAAGAATGAAGTACTATCCAACTTCTAATCTGCAAAATAAAATTGTGCAGCAAGAAATAACCCTGTGTGTCAGGCTTTCATTTTAAGAGAATATGAGCTGTAAGAAAACAGGTATTTTTTCTATTTTGTTCACTTCTGCATCCCCTATGAACAGACCCTGGTATATAGTAGATATCTAATATATACTTAGTGAGTGAATGAATGAATGAGAGGGAGTTGTATAAATGTTTTTATCTCCTCCTCTAGCATATCAGAAATCAAGTCTAGAGTTTTCAATTCAGACTGGAGTTGCCAAACTCACAGAATTCTCCTACGGGGTAGAAAATACAACTTTCTGTTATAATGAAGGCATGTCACTTGTTGTTCTGTTAAAGAAAGAGAATGCAACGCTGGAGGGCAGGTGAGAAGTTCCACCATAACCTCCTCCATGGAGACTGTGGAAGAAGAGAAAAGATGGAGCAAGACACCTAGAAGCGTGTGCCCTGGTTTCTGTGCATTAGACAGGTAAAGATACACTGAAGGTAGAAGAAAAAGACTTGCCTTATTTTCTGTTTAGGACTCCTGAAAACGATCATCCTTTGTGACCACCCCCAGTCCTTACCACACGGGCTTCCTAGTCGAATTCACAAGGAGAATCTCTGCTGCCTGGAGCCCCTGACCTCAAGGAGGCCAGTCCTTTCAAGCACTTTCACCTGATTAAATCAGGTCCATTCAGGATAATCTTCATTTTGATTTACTCAAAATCAACTCATTTGGAACCTTGATTATATCTGCAAAATAACTTCACCTTTGCCATGTAATGTAACTTACTCACGGGAGTGACATCCCATCACCTTTGCCACATTCTGTTGGTTAGAAGCAATTCACAGGTCTCACCCCAACTCAAGGAGAGGGGATTACACAAAGGTGTGAACACTATTATATTAGGTCACCCTAGGACCTGCTCTCCACGCTGGGCTCTAACCAGCAGAGAGGAAAGAGCAAACTGAGTTATGCAGGACAAATAACAACCAGGGTGATCATGCTGACCATCAATCATCTCAGAGACCACAGAGCCATAAGACACACCCCCCCACACACACACACACCATGTTTGTGCCTCATGTTCCTCTCCTCAAACACCCAGACGCAGTCTCAAAAGGATGCAAGGAAGGAGAAACAGACTCAAAATCATACAGACTGATCATTTTACCTCTAGCGATTAAGGTTTACCTAAACAAACTGTTGAAATCATGAGGGCAGACAGAGTTGAAAAAGTGTCAAATAGAATCAACAGTACATTTTTTAAATTGTTAAAAAGTGGAGGATCATGAGAGAGGCCAGTTCAATTAGAGATAAAATAAAGGACACACATTTTTATCCACATACCCCCAAAAGATATGTAATTAAAAATCAATTTGACCTGCTGTACATATTTTTATAGAAATTCTGTAACTAAACTCATGAAAGGGATCTTTATTCATGATGAATATGATTAATGTTATCTACTTACAGATTATTGAAAACTGTAAAATAATTTTAAGTAAATTGAAAATGTTGTATAATTGTAAATACCAATAATAACCTTCTTAGTTTGAACATAAAGAACACAGCATATTTTTGCTAAGAGAAAGTTGAATTTTCTTTGTCCCTACTAAACACGTGTTGAATAAATAATGTCCATTTAAATGGTTGTCAAAGGGTAGGCCAGTCCTGGGCATCAATGTGCTTCACTTTAGCCTTTCACCCACTGCATGAAGATGCAACTAACAAAAGAAGTCCCTGTCAGTCATTTGTTAGAATGTAAAGTATATTTTACTACATTAACTACACTATTAACCATTTGTTACATGTTAGACACTAGGCTAAGTGCTTTGTATATATAAAATCTCAGCAAATTATTGAAACACTATGAAGAATATGTAATAATGCCCATCTTATGGATGAGAGAACTAAGGCATTAAAAGGTTAAGTAATTTGCCCTTTGTCACACAATGAGTAGAGATCCTATAAGGATTTAAACTCAGACCCACGTGGCTCCAAAATCCATGCTTGAAATCCTTGTACTGTACCTGTCAGACTGGTCTGCAAAAGCCTATTAAACCCAAAATGTAGCTGAACACAGTATTGTCATTGTACCTATAGCTTTTAAAAATGGTAAAATGGGAAAATAGTTTCCAAGTTTCACCTTGAGACAGACACCCTCATCTCTCTTTTCCACCCCTGCAGGGGACAAGGGCAGGGGCTTTCTCAGCCCATCCATGGTTTCCTAGCTCTAGGACAGAAGGAGACTCCTCTAACTCCAAGTCTGTGCTGGTTGTGGTTCCCACAAGCTGAGGCAGGACTCATGATGGATGCTTTCAAGGCTCTGAGTGGGCAACCCTGGGGGTTCACAGTCTCCTGCCACATTAAAGCCCCAGGACATGACTACATCTGGGATGGTCCCTACCATCTTCTTACTGTCCCTCCTCAGGCTCCAGGGATTGACCTGTCTCCTTCCTTTCCACTGCCACTGTTTCTTGCTGCCAGTCAGGGTTTTACTGTTCTCTAACCTTCTGCACTATAGAAGCTCTTCTCTAGTGTTCTGAATTTTAACCTTCTTATCAGACAAAAAGCAAATCAGAAGTTCCCCATTCATCCCATCCTTCCCATAAAATGTGGAAGCTCATATTTGCATATACTTTTCAGTGACCAGACTGAGAGATTCAGGTGAAAGGGAGGTGAATATAACCAGTTGCTATGACAACAGCAAGACATAAAATGGCATAGCAACTCATAGGACAAGCTTTTAAAATTACACAAATTTGAATTATTTCAAGAAATCATTCAAAATTACATATAAGAAAATGACTGGCTGATTGAAAGAAGTATACCACACAAATAAACCACCTTGAATTAGGCAATTAAAGAGATACGTACAATTCTAATCCACAAGGGACTGTGAGAAAGAGGGGAAATTACAATTCTGCTGTCTTTGTAATATTACTTGCCAATCATAGTGATCCAGCTGCACTCACGTTAAAACTTTTCATGTCTACCACAAAGCTGAGAATTAAGTCACAACTACATTACAAGGTCAGCAAGAATGAAACAGAAGTGTTTGCCTTCACCATTTGATGCCATTGGCCATTCTCCCTCTTTCTTAAAATTTTTTCTCTCTTGGTTTCCTGACACAGCATTCATTTACAACCTTCCCTCCTCTCAGATTGTTCCTTTCTTTCTCCATCTGGTCTTCGCCAGGTTTTGTAGATGGTTCTCATCCCTTTGGTATTTAACCACATGTCCTTGATTAATACCTCCTGACTGGTGGCTCCCAAATCTATACCTTTACTCCCAGACCTTTGGCCATGCAGACCCCACATTCCAATTGCATAAAGAGATTTCCATCTCCACTTGCATCTCCAAAGGCATCTCAAAATCCGCACTCTATATTCAACGTGAAAGACTATTTCTCCTCTTTCCTGGATTCCCTGATGAGGTTAACGGCACCAACATCTTCCAGGAATTTAGGCAAAAACCATTTTCATCACTGTCATCTCTTTTTCTCTCATATCCAGGCACCAAGCCCTATTACTTTGACCTCCGTAATAGCTATAGGGTCCATCTGCTCCAGTACAATCCAGGTGGGCACCAACAAGTCTAGAACTGCCCATTACCCCCTCATCAAACTGCAGCAATGGGCTCCCAACAGCTCTCCCTTCTTTCAGGCCTTCCTTATCCCATTATTGCCCATACAATCCTGATCATAAGCATTACATCGCTTTATGTTGTGTTTTTAAAATATAAGCTTCTAGGCTTTGCCTCAGACATACTGAGTCAGAATCTATAGCGGAAGGACTTGGGAACTTATATTGTTCTAAGTATTCACAGATGATTCCTATAATCAGTACTACCAGATTGACTTAATTTAGATCCCTTAGGCAAAATTTTTCATGGCCCCCACTGCTGGCAAAATCAAGTCCCAATACGTGCTTAACATTTAAGGCCTTCCACAATCTAATCTACACACATTCTTCCAGTCATCTTCCCCACTGTTACTTATCATGTACCTTATGCCCAAAATACACTATTTGTCATTTCCAGAACCTCCACATTTCCCACCCCTCTATCATGGGAAAATTTTTGTACACGTTTATGCTTAGTCTGGACTACCCTATACCAATGTCTCTCTGTATTCAAGTCCCATCCATCTTTCAAATCTAACTGTCATTGTATTTATGACCATTTTTTGCCACACCACCATCTGTTGCTACCTTTATTGGTTCATCTATTGCTACACCTACTGATGCATCTATTGCTGTGGTTGTTATATTGCTATTTCTTTGTGTGCATGTCTACCTCTCCTCCGTGATATGAAGCTCCCTGGGGAAGCAGACTATGCTGCTATCCATCTTTGTATTCTTGGAGGGCTCACAGTAAGCAGCACACAGTTGGTGCTCAAAAATATTTGGATGAAGAAGGGAAATAGCAACAAAATCAGAATCAACTGCTTGGGGCAAATAGGCCTGCCTATTATTCCCTCTACTCATGTTATATTTTTCAACTTCCTGGCATGACTCATATCATCACCATTGCCTGAATGCCCTCCTTTTTCTCCCTCTTTGCTAGTCAAGTTCTACACAGTCTTTGAGACAGGGTCTCACAAAATATGGGCCACCTTCCACTTGAATCAGAAATACCTGGGTTGTTTGTCAAACTGCAGATTCCCAGGTTTCTCCCAAACATGAATTACAATCTCTTGGAGATGGAGCCTAAGAATCTTCATTTTTGACCAGCAATCTCGAGCGGTTCTTTTGCATAAAGATGTGGAGACCATCTGTTTTTAAACCTGGCTCAAATCCCACTCCTCTTAGAAATCCAACAATGTGGGTCCGTTTTATAGACTTGATGCTGCTGCTTTGTGACCTTGTTTACTTTTGTCTTATGTTTTTATTTCATTTTGTAAGCTATCAAATAATCTGTGTGGGTTGTGGAAACAAAATAGTATTATATATAAAATGTCATATAACACATACAGATTAATAACTATGAGTATGTCCTAGGACCAGCCTGTCACCATTCACATCCCTGCTCTAGCACTTACTTACTGGCTACATGACTTTGGACTACTTAACACCTCCACACCTCCACTGTTCCACTAAAGCTTAGAAGCATGTACATCATAGGGCTGTTGTGAGGATTGCATGGGATAATTCATAGAAGGTACAAGCAGAGTACACTAAGAAGTACTAGTTATCTTTACTGCTGTATGATTATCACTGTCCAAAAAGTTCTTTGATTCTATTTGGGCAAATACAACACAAAACTTTAAAAAAGACTAACCATAAACTCTTTAGGATTCTTTTTCTTTTCCCTCTGTTTCCCTCATAGTGCAGAGTTGCTTTGCACATGAAATAGTGAACAAAAAGTATTAGACACATAGGAAGGAGCCCCTAATTTAGAAAGATCCAATACTGAACCATCATACAAAACTCTAATACTCAGGGCCTTACTCCTAGAAGCACAGTTTACCCTAAGTTTCTAGATCTAAATTATATGAAACAATTCCTGTCTAACCTACAGTAAAGGTCAAGAACTGACACTCTACCTTTGTTTGGAGATTCTAGTAGCCAATCTCCTAGTAGATCATGTCACTGTCTGTATAGAAGAGTAGTAACTTCTCAGCTTGTGATTTCCATACTAAGGTATTGTGACCAGTGCATGTTTTTAGAGGTCTAGACCCTATCCCTCATCCCATTCATTGCTTTCTTTTTCTCCCATCATCTCTCCTATTATTCTACTGCAGAGAATGTTCCAAGATATATGTTCTCTTAAAGATTTAACTGACTTCTTTATGGCCTTTTATGAAACAGTTTAGTGGGGGTTACCTCTTCCCAATACAGTTTTTTATCTTCTTATGGAAAGATGAAAGAAAGTAAATTTCATCACACTCTTTTTTTAATTTAGAATATTATTTCTTCATTAATTTCAGCTTTTATTTTAGATTCAGAGGGGTACATGTGTAGGATTGTTACATGGGTGTATTGAAACCAGATAATAAGCATAGTACCCAATAGGTAGCTTTTCAACTCAATGCCCCCTGCTTCTCCCCTTAATTGGGACTTAAGGCGCCATAACTTCCTATGATCATTTGTCATGGTTCTTTTTTCATCTAAAACATGATCTCTGCATTCAGTTTCTTTGTTTAGTCATTGCTTTAGATCACAGCTCAGGCACTGGCAACAATTCTACAGGGGCCAGGCCTTGCTGTGTATGACACCGAAAAATGCTCCTCCTTACAAGGCTCTATATTTTAATTTTTTTAATTAAATAAATGAAAAATGAAGTAACAGGCAACCAAAAACTAAGATGATAGGATTGTCTTGTAATTCATTTCCAAAGGCTATATATTTGCTTTTCATTTATCTAAATGGCAAACGTTCTTTTCAGTGAGCTATGTTTTCAATCTTTCTACTCTTATAACAGCTTTACTGAAATATAATTCACATATAAAATTCATCCTTCTAGTATACAATTCAATGTTTTTAATATATTCACAGTTGTGCAAAGAACGTGACTATGTAATTTTAGAACATTTTCTTTTAGAAAAAGAAATCCTATACCATTTAGTAGTCACTTCCCATCCCTTCCTCCAAGCCTCAGAAACCACTAATTTAATTTTTGCCTGTATGCATTTGCCTATTCTGGACATTTCATACAAATGAAAATATATATATGTGGTCTTTGTGACTAGTTTTTTTTCACTTAGCATATTTTCAAGGTTCATCCATGCAGCATATATCAGCACTTCATTCCTGTTTATTGTTGAATGTTTCATTTTAAGGATATAGCACATTTTGTTTACCTATTCACCAATTGATAGACATTTAAGTAGTTTTCCCTTTTGGTTATCATGAATAATGCTGCCATGAACTTGTCTACAAGTTTTTGTATGGTTGTATGTTTTCATTCCACTCGCATGCGTGAGTAGGAGTGGAAATGCTGGGTCATATGGTAACTGTTTAACATTTTGAGGAACTGCGAAACTGTTTGACGAAGTGGGCACACCAAGTTTACAGTCCCACCAGCAATAAAGCTTCTATAATAATTTCTCTATATCCTCACCAATGCTTGTTATTTTCCTTTTTTAAAATTAGAACCATCCTAGTAGATGTAAAGTGGTATCTCCTGTGGCTTTGATTGCTTACATTTATCAGCCATTTGTCTATCATTTTTGGAGAAATATCTATTCAAATCTTTGCCTGTATGTTAATTAGAGTACTTCTCTTTTTATTGTTGAGTTGTAAGAGTTCTTTACACATTTTAAATATAAGTTTTTAATCAGATATATGATTTGCAAATATTTTGTATAATTCTGTGGGTTGTATTTTCACTTTGTTTATGATATTCTTGAAGCAGAAAAGCTTTTCATTTTTATAAAGTCCAATTTATCTATTTTGTCATTTTTTATATCTAAGAAACCATTACCTAATTCACAGTCATAAAGATTTCCCCCATTTTCTCTTAAGAGTTTTATACACTTAGCTATGTCTAAGCCTATGATTCATTGTGAGTTCATTTTTGTCTATGTTATTAGCTAGGGGTCCAGCCTCATTGTTGTGCTTATGAATACTCATTAAATATTTTTCACACTCTTGTCAAAAATCAATTTACCATAAATGTAAAGGGTAATTTCTGGACCTCAATCAGATTCCGTTGATCTATATGTCTGACCTTATCCCAATATCACACTGCCTTGATTACTGTAGCTCTGTAATATGTTTTTAAGTAGGGACATATGAGTCATCCCAATTTGCTCTTCTTTCAATGTTATTTTGGCTATTCTAGGTTCCTTGCATTTCTATATGACTTTTAGGATAGGCTTGCCAATTTCTGCAATGAAGGAAGCTAGGTTTTGAAAGGGATTGCATTGAATCTGTGGCTCAATTAGAGAACCTTTTTTTTTTTTTTTTTTTTTTTTGAGACGGAGTCTCACCCTGTGACCCAGGCTGGAGTGCAGTAGCATGATTTTGGCTCACTGCGACCTCGACATCCCGTGTTCAAGCAATTCTCCTGCCTCAGCCTCCCAAGTAGCTGGGATTACAGGCACGCACTCCCATGCCCAGCAAATTTTTGTATTTTCAATAGAGACAGGTTTCACCATGTTGGTCTATCTAGTCTCAAACTCCTGACCTCAGGTAATCCACCCACCTTGGCCTCCCAAATTGCTGGGATTACAGGCGTAAGCTACCATGCCTGGCTGATATGTAAGATTTTAATCCTACTGTGAAGTTGTTAGCTGTTTGCCTTGTAATTTCTATTGTGTTTTGTTTTATAGCCTGCAGGATATGTACTCTAGTGTGTTTTTGTGGTAGCAGGTATTGTTCTATTGTTTCCATGTTTAGAACTCCTTTAAGGGTCTCTTGTAAGGCCAGTCTAGTGGTAATGAATTCTTTTAGCACTTGTTTGTCTGGAAAAGTTTATTTCTCCTTCATTTTTGAAGCTTAGTTTGGTGGGATATGGAATTCTTGATAGAAATTCTCCTTTAAGAATGCTGAAAATACGCCCCTGATATCTCCAGGCTTGTAAGGTTTCTGCCAAGAAGTCCACTGTTAGCCTGATCAGGTTCCCTTTGTGTGTGATTTTCCCTTTTTCTCTAGCTGCCTGTGAGACTTTTTCTTTAGCATTGACCTTGGACAGTCTGGTGATATATGCCTTGGTGATATTCATTTTGCATAGTATCTCACAGGTATTCTCCAGGTTTCTTTTATCTGGATGTCTACCTCTCTAACGAGATTAGGGTAGTCTTCTTAAATTAGTTCCTCTAGCATATTTTCCAGTTTGTTTGCTTCTTTCTTTTTCTTTTTTTATTTTTTCCTTTTCTCTGAGGAATGACAGTAATTCTTAGATTTGGTTGCTTTACATAATCCTATATTTCTCAAAAATGTTGCTCATTTTTAAAAATTCTTTTTTCTTAATTTTTTTCAGATTGGATTCATTTAAGACTGGTCTTCAAGCTCTGAAATCCTTTCTTATGTTTAGTCCAGTCTATTGATAAACGTTTTAATTGTATTTTGAAATTTCTTAAGTGTTCTTAAGTTTTTCAATTCCAGAAGCTCTGGTGATTTCAACATGTTTATCTCTTCCTTTATTTCCTGGATTGCTTTAGAAATTTCTTTATGAATGTTCAACCTTGTCTTAGAACTCAATGAACTTCCTTTAAATTCATGCTTTGAATTCTTTATCTGTCATTTCTGAGTTTCCATTTTGGTTAGGGACTAATGCTGAAGAACTAATGCAATCCTTTGGTAGTATCACTTCATTCAGATTTTTCATGATGCCAGAATTTTTGTGCTATTCCCTTCTCATCTAGAGACTCTGGCACTTCTAATTTTTATAATTATGTTCATGTGGGTAGGATTTTTTCTTTTTCTTTCTTTCTCTATAATGTCTTATTTTTTCTTTCCCTTTCCCTTTTACCCCTTCTCTAGGGGGAGTGTGACTGTAGAGAATGCTGGATACGATCTTTTGGCTTTGCTTCTATAGCCCTATGCACTTCTTTCAGCAGGTTTTATACTGGGCTACACAGCTTTCCCTACAAGCCCATAGAGCCAGATGCACTCAACATTCGTGGGTATATACTTGATCCTCGTTTACTGGCAGAAGCTATCTACTGCCTCAGGCATGGGCTGATTCATGAAATTCACAGTGATCTGATCTCCCTACTCAGTCCTGGAGCAGGGTAGGTTGGTGGGGATGGGGCATGAAGGGCAGGGCCAGACCAGCCAGGTCTGCCTGCAGGTCCTCTTATGGCAAACACAGGCACCAGTTACAAGGGGCAATCCAATGGGTAGCTACCAAGCACCCAGAGGTGTCCCTTGGTGTGGAGCTGGGAAACCTCCTTGGCTACAAATTCTCTGCATGGGGAAGTGGGGCAGCCTAAACTCCTAATATAGGAGAGTGGGTGCTCTCGATGGACGCCTGGACATCTGCCTGTGCATGGAGAGGGTCCCCCTGCACCAGGATCTCTGCAGAGGAAGGGTGGGGTGGCTCAGGCTGCTGAAGTAGGCAATTAGGTACTCAGAATGCCTGGATATCTTCCTGGGCAGGGAGCAGAAAAAACCCCACTGCACCAAGATCTATGTTTGGGAAAGGGGAAGCAGCTCAGGCTGCTAAACTAGGTGAATGGGTGCTCCTAATACCCGGAGAACTGCCTGAGTATGGAGCAGAGAGAGTATTGCTGTACCACAATATATGTCAAGGAAAGGTAGAGTGGCTCAGGCTGCTGGTACAGGCAAGTAGTTTCTCAAATGCCTGGATTTCTGCTTGAGAGTAAAGCAGAGAGGGCCCTGCTGCACCTTGATCTCAGGGGATCAGGGTGGGGCACCAACCAATGACACATGCAGGCTGTTTCCGGGGCTCCAAGCTACCTCTGGCTGCAAGTTTTGCCAACCACAAGAAACTATAGCTGTAGCAGGTCTCCTCCCACCCCAGGCTTGCAACTGGGCAGAGCCCAGTTCCAGCACCTCCTGCTGAGGTGCTTTCCACAGTTCTGGCTGTAAAGGCCCCTACTCCACTCCAGAGCAGCCGCTTCAATACCTAGTCCAAAACTAAAATGTCTAAGCAGCACACTGCTGAATTGCCAAAGGATGGCTAACTCTGTACGTGCCTGGATTAAAAATGGCATCCTGCTCTCAGTCCCAGGTCTGGGAAAATGTCTGCAGCTTTTCCCAGTGTCTTTTCCTCACAGTGTCTCCAAGCCTCTCTCCAAGTTAACGCTAGGGCTTAGAGAAACAAATGTACTCTCCTTATACCTGGGTTGCTCAAATCCCCAGTGAAAAAGGGAGTCACAGAGGGAGGCTGTCTCCCTCTCTCACCCATTGGGTCTTCACTCACTTTTATCAGCCAGATGCCATCATGGGGCTGTTTGCTGGTGTTCTCCTCTCCAGATTCTGGGGTATGCTTCACAGTTCCATAGATACCCATTTTCCTTCTTGAAATAAATCTCATAGATTTTATCTTTATATACTATCATGGTATTTCTAAGTGGCTGAACCATGCTAAAAGCCTCTAATCTGGCCGGGCATGGTAGCTCATGCCTATAATCCCAGCACTTTGGGAGGCCAAGGTGGGCAGATTACCTGAGGTCAGGAGTTCGAGACCAGCCTGGCCAACATGGTGAAACCCTGTCTCCACTAAAAATACAAAAATTAGCTGGGCTTGGTGGCCTGTAATCCCAGCTACTCGGGAGGCTGAGGCAGGAGAATTGCTTGAGCCTGGGAAGTGGAGGTTGCAGTGAGCCAAGATCATGCTGCTGCACTTCAGCCTGGATGACAGAGCAAGACTCTGTCAAAAACAAAAAACAAAAACAAAACAAAAAAACAAAACAAAAAAAAAAAAGCCTTTTAATCTGTCATCTTGGAAAAAACTTTTTTATACTATTGTTAATGGAATTGTTTTCTCAATTACATTTTTGAGTTGTTCATTGCTAGTGATTGTATAGAAGTACAACTCATTTGTGCATATTGTCTTATATTCTGTAAACTTGTTGAACACTTTATTAGTCTGAAATATTTTGTGAATGCATTCCAAAGGATTTTCTATAAAGAAGATTGTGTCATCTATGTCATCTATGAATAGAGATAGCTTTACTTCTTCCTTTTCAATCTTGAAGTCTTTTATTTATTTTACTTGCCTAATTGTCCTGACAAGAACTTCCAGAACAATGTGGCATCGAAACGATGAGTGGAGATCCTTCAATTGTTCCTGACCTTAGGAGGAAATCTCTCAGTCTTTCACCATTAATAATGATATTACCTGTGGGTTTTTTGTAGATTCCCTTTATAAGGCTGAGATTATTTCCTTCTATTCCTAGATTTAACAGTGTTTTTAACCATAAAAAGGTGTTGAATTTTTTCAAATGTGTTTTCTGTATCTACTGAGATATAGAGTGGGTTTTGTCATTTATTCTATTAATATATATGACATTGATTGAGTTTTATATGTTGAACAGCCTTGCAGTCCTTGGACAAATCCCATTTTGTCCTGGTATATTATCCTTTCTGCATGTTGTTGGCTTTCATTTGCTAGTATTTTGTTGAGGATTTTTACATCTATACTCATAAAAGATATTGATTGGTGGTTTTCTTTTCTTGTCACGTCTTTGTCTCATTTTGATATCAGTGTAACACTGGCCTCATAGAATGGGTTGGGAAGTAATCCTTCCTCTTCTATTATTTTGAAGAGTTTGTGAAAGACAGGTATTAATTTTTTGAACTCTATACTCAGGCAGTTCTCCAGGTATTTGTAGACATCACCAGTGAAGACTTGAGACATGTTTTATGGCCAAACATATGATCTGTCCTGGAAATGTTTCTTGTACACTTGGGAAGAATTTGTATTCTGTTGTTTTGGGGGTAGAGTGTCCTGTATATGTCTTTTGGGTCTAGTTGGTTTGTAGTGTTGTTCAAATCTTCCTAAGGGACAATTTCTATTGACTGCTTTTGCCCTGTATGTGGGCCACAGTTTCCTATTTCTTGTGCGTCTCATAATTTTTTGTTGAAAACTGGACATTTTAAATAATATAATGTGGCAATTATAGAAATAAGATTCACCCCCTCCCTGTGGTATTTTGGTTTTGCTGTTTGGTGCTGTTTGTTGTTGCTGCTGCTGCTGTTTATTTAGTGACTTTCCTGAACTAATTATGTAAAGTCTGCATCTTTATCATGTGCAGCCACGAGGTCTCTGCATGTTTAGCTTAGTGGTCAGCTAATGATTGAAAAGAAATTTCCCCCTTCCACCACAGGAGGACACAGAGAGAAAGCACCATCTATGAACAAGGAAGCAGGCCCTCACCAGACAGATGCTGAATCAATCTGTTGGTATCTTGATCTTAGACTTCCCAGCCTCCAGAACTGTGAGAAGAAACATTGGTCAACTCATTTTACAGGAAACTTAGTAATGTAAGTGTCAGTGATATAAAAGAAAATATAGGGGGATCTGGCAAGATGGCCAAATAGGAACAGCTGCAGTCAGCAGCTCCCAGCGAGACCAATGCAAAAGGTAGGTGATTTCTGCATTTCCAACTGAGGTACCCTATTCATCTCATTGGGACTGGCTTGGCAGTGGGTGCAGCCCACAGAGGACAGGCAGAGCAGGGTGGGGTGTCACCTGACCTGGGAAGTACAAGGAGCTGGGCCGGGGGGCCTCCCTTTCCCAGCCAAGGGAAGTTATGAGGGACTGTGCTATCCAGCCCAGATACTAAGCTTCTCCCACAGTTTTTGCAACCCACAGACCAGGAGATTCTCTCCTAGTGGTGCCTACACCACCAGGGTCCTGGGTTTCAAGCCCAAAACTGGGTGGCTGTTCAGGCAGACACGAAGCTACCTGCAGGAATTTTTTTTCATACCCCAGTGGCACCTGGAACCCCAGCAAGACAGAACCATTCATTTCCCTGGAAAGGGGGCTGAAGCCAGGAAGCCAAGTGATCTTGCACGGCAGGTCCCACTCCCATGGAGCCCAGCAAGCTAAAATCCACTGGCTTAACATTCTCGCTACCAGCACAGCAGTCTGGAGTCAACCTGGTACATCAGACTTGGTTGGGGGAAGAGGTGTCCACCATTATTGAGGCTTGAGTAGGCGATTTTCCCCTGACCATGCTAAGGACTGGGCAGAACTCAACACAGCACAGCAAAGCGACTGTGGTCTGACTGCCTCTCTAGATTCCTCTTCACTGGGCAGGGCATCTCTGAAAGTTAGGTAGCAGCCCCAGTCAGGGGCTTATAAATAAAACTCCCACTGCCCTGGGACAGAGCACCTGGGGGAAGGGGCAGCTGTGGGCGCAGTTTCAGTGGACTTGAACGTTCCTGCCTGCTGGCTCTGAAGACAGCGGCGGATCTTGACAAAGAGGGTTCTCCCAGCACAGCGCTCAATCTATCCTAACGGACAAACTACCTCCGCAAGTGGGTCTCTGACCCCTGTGCCTCCTGACTGGAAGAGACCTCCCAACAGGGGTTGACAAACACCTCATAGAGAAGAGCCCCTGCTGGCATCAGGCCTGTGCCCCTCTGGGACAAAGCTTCCAGAAGAAGAAGCAGGCAGCAATCTTTGCTGTTCTGCAGCCTCCACTGGTGATACCCAGGCAAATAGGGCCTGGAGTGGACTGCCAGCCGACTGCCAGCCAACTGCAGCAGACCTGCAGAAGAGGGGCCTGTTAGAAGAAACACTAACAAACAGAAAGCAATAACATCAACATCAGCAAAAGTGGACTCCCACACACAGAAACCCCATCTGAAGGTCATCAACCTCAAATATCAAAGGCAGATAAATCCACAAAGATAAGGAAAAACCAGTGCAAAAATGCTGAAAATTCCAAAAAACAGAATGCCTCTTCTCCTCCAAAGGATCACAACTCCTCTCCAGCAAGGGCACAAAACTGGACAGAGAATGACTTTGATGAATTGACAGAAGTAGGCTTCAGAAAGTGCATAATAACAAACACCTCTGAGCTAAAGGAGCATGTTCTAACCCAATGCAAGTAAGCTAAGAACCTCAACAAATGGTTACAGGAACTGCTAACTAGAATAACCAGTTTAGAGGAGAGCATAAATGACCTGATGGAGCTGAAAAACACAGCACAAGAACTTCGTGAAGCATACACTAGTATCAATACCCAAATGGATCAAGTGGAAGAAAGGATATCTCTGAATCAAATAAAGTGTGAAGACAAGATAAGAGAAAAAAGAATGAAAAGGAACAAACAAAGCCTCCATGAAATATGTGAAAACACCAAACCTATGATTCACTGATGTACCTGAAAAGTGATGCGGAGAATGAAACTAAGTTCTTAGAAACCAACCAGAATGGCCAGGCGTGGTGGCTCACACCTGTAATCCCAGCACTTTGGGAGGCCAAGGTAGGTAGATCACAAGGTCAGGAGATCGAGACCATCCTGGCCAACGTGGCGAAACCCTGTCTCTGCTAAAAATGCAAAAATTAGTGGGATGTGGTGGCATGCGCCTGTAGCGCCAGCTACTCAGGAGACTGAGGCAGGAGAATGGCTTGAACCCAGGGGACAGAGGTTGCAGTGAGCCAAGATCGCGCCACTGCACTTCCGCCTGGGCAACAGAGCAAGACTCCATCTAAAAAAAGAAAGAAAAAAAGAAAAGAAAGAAAGGAAAAGGGAAAAAAAAAGAAACCAACAAGAACAAAGAGATAACATACCAAAATCTCTGGGACACAACTAAAGTAGTGTTATAGAGAAATTTATAGCACTAAATGCCCACATCAGAAAGTGTGAAAGATGTAAAATCGTCACCCTAACATCACAATTAAAAGAACTAGAGAAGCAAGAGGAAACAAATTCAAAAGCTACTGGAAGACAAGAAAACTAAGATCACAGCAGAACTGAAGGAGAGACGTGAAAAACCCTTCAAAAAAATCGACGAATCTAGGAGCTAGTTTTTTGAAAAGATTAACAAAATAGATAGACCACTAGCCAGACTAATAAAGAAGAAAAGAGAGAAGAATCAAATGGACACAATAAAAAAATAATAAAGGGAATATCACCACTGATCCTACAGAAAGACAAACTACCATCAGATAATACTATAAACACTTCTATGCAAATAAACTAGAAAATCTACCAGAAATGGATAAATCCCTGGAAAAATGCACCCTCCCAAGACTAAACCAGAAAGAAGTTGAATCCCTGAATAGACCAATAACAAGTTCTGAAATTGATGCAGTAATTAACAGCCTACCAACCAAAAAAAGCCCAGGACCAGATGGATCACAGCCAAATTCTACAAGAGGTACAAAGAGGAGCTGGTACCATTCCTTCTGAAACTATTCCAAATAATAGAAAAAGAGGGACTTCTCCCTAATTCATTTTATGAGACCAGCATCATCCTGATTCCAAAACCTGGCAAAGACACAACAAAAAAAGAAAATTTCAGGCCAAGACCCCTGATGAACCTTGATGCAAAAATCCTCAATAAAATACTGGCAAACCAAATTCAGCAGCACATCAAAAAGCTTATCCACAGTGATCAAGTTGGCTTTATCCCCAGGATGCAAGGCTGGTTCAATATACATAAACCAATAGACATAATCCATCACATGAACAGAACCAATGACAAAAACCACATGATTATCTCAATAGATGGAAGAAAAGACCATGGATAAAATTCAACACCCTTCATGCTAAAAGCTCTCAATAAACTAGGTATTGAGGGAACGTGTCTCAAAATAATAAGAGATATTTATGACAAACTCATAGCCAATATTCATACTGAATGGGCAAAAGCTGGAAGCATTCCCTTTAAAAACTGTCACAAGACGAAGATGCCCTCTCTCACCACTCTTATTCAACATAGCATTGGAAGTTCAGGGTAATCAGGCAAGAGAAGGAGATAAAGCGTATTCAAATAGGAGGAGAGGAAGTCAAATTGTCTTTGTTTGCAGATGACATGATTGTATATTTAGAAAACCCCACCATCTCAGCACAAAAACTCCTTAAGCTGATAAGCAACTTCAGCAAAGTCTCAGGATACAAAATCAATGTGCAAAAACCACAAACTTTCCTATACACCAATAATAGACAAGCAGAGAGCCAAATCATGACTGAACACTCATTCACAATTGCTACAAAGAGAATAAAATACCTAGGAATACAACTTACAAGGGACCTGAAGGACCTCTTCAAGGAGAACTACATACCACTGCTCAAGGAAATGACAGAGGACACAAACAAATGGGAAAACATTCCATGCTCATGGATAGGAAGAATCAATATTGTGAAAATGGCCATACTGTCCAAAGTAATTTATAGATTCAATGCTATTCCCATCAAACTATCATTGACTTTCTTCACAGAACTAGAAAAAACTACTTTAAATTTCATATTGAACCAAGATAGAGCCCATATAGCCAAGACAATCCTAAGCAAAAAGAACAAAGCTGGAGGCGTCACACTACCTGACTTCAAACTATACTACCAGGCTACAGTAGCCAAAATAGCATGGTACTACTACCAAAACAGATACATAGACCAATGGAACAGAACAGAGGCCTCAGAAATAACACCATACTTTCACAACCATCTAATCTTCGACAAACCTGACAAAAACAAGCAATGGGGAAAGGATTCCCTGTTTAATAAATGGTGCTGGGAAAACTGGCTACCCATATGCAGAAAACAGAACTGGACCCTTTCGTTAGGCCTTATATAAAAATTAACTCAAGATAGAGTCAAGACTTAAACATACAACTTAAAACCATAAAAACACTAGGAGAAAACCTAGGCAATAGCATTTGGGACATAGGCATGGGCAAAGACTTCATGACTAAGACACCAAAATCAATGGCAACAAAAGCCAAAAATGACAAATGGGATCTAATTAAACTAAGGAGCTTCTGCTCAGCAAAAGGAACTATCATGAGAGTGAACAGGCGAACTACAGAATGGGAGAAAATTTTTGCAATCTGCCCATCTGACAAAGGTTTAATATCCAGATTCTACAAGAAACTTAAACAAATTTACAAGAAATAAACAACCCTGTCAAAAGGTGGGCAAAGGATATGAACAGACACATCTCAAAAGATGACATTTATAGAACCAACAAACATATGAAAAAAATCTCATCATCACTGGTCATTAGAGAAATGCAAATCAAAACCAAAATGAGATACCATCTCATGCCAGTTAGAATAGAGATCATTAAATAGTCAGGAAAGAGCAGTTGCTGGCGAGGATGCAGAGAAATAGGTATGCTTTTACACTGTTGGTGGGAATGTAAATTAGCTTAACCATTTTGGAAGACAGTGTGGCAATTCCTCAAGGATCTAGAACTAGAAATACCATTTGACCCAGCAATCCCATTACTGGGTATATACCCAAAGGATTATAAATCATTCTACTATAAAGACACATGTACATGTATGTTTATTGCAGCACTATTTACAATAGCAAAGACTTGGAACCAACACAACTGCCCATCAATGATAGACTGGAAAAAGAAAATATGGCACATACACACCATAGAATACTGTGCAGCCATAAAAAAGAATGAGTTCATGTCCTTTGCAGGGACATTGATGAAGCGGAAACCATCATCCTCAGCAAACTAACACAGGAACAGAAAACCAAACACCACATGTTCTCACTCACAAGTGGGAGTTGAACAGTGAGAACACATGGACACAGGTAGTGGAACATCACATACTGGGACCTGTTGGGTGTTGGGGGATAAGGGGAGGGAGAGCATTAGGACAAATACCTAATGCATGTGGGGCTTAAAACCTAGATGATGGGTTGATAGGTGCAACAAACCACCATGGTACATGTATACCTATGTAACAAACTGCATGTTCAGCACATGTATCCCAGAACTTAAAGTAAAATAAAATTTAAACAAAGAAATTTTCCTGAAGGCCCTGAACCAATAAGTCTCTAAACATTTGCTGAGGGGTCTATATGTATATTGGGGGATGATTTCAACCCTCTGGAAGTTTAGAAGTCTGCTTCAGCCTTCACTTCTTATTTGTATGAGCCTGAAACTCAGCCAAAGGTGAGAGACTAGAATGTCCCCAGGTGTTTTCTGGGCAATGCACAGTTCTGCCCATACACATAGCCTTCTACAACCCCAGGAATATGTCAGAGCTTTCCAAATTCCACATATTCATCTCATTTCTCAGATTTTACTATTAAGTTTTTTAGCTAGCATATTGTTTGCCTCAAGTGGTGTATTGCCTCAGGAGATGGGCATTAAACAATAGCTGGTGACTATTTCGTTTTTGGCAAACATCCTAGGAAAAGGACTTTTCCCATTAAGTGAGCTCTA
Source organism: Macaca thibetana thibetana (assembly GCF_024542745.1). NCBI lineage: Eukaryota > Metazoa > Chordata > Mammalia > Primates > Cercopithecidae > Macaca > Macaca thibetana. The sequence goes on along the minus strand of NC_065584.1, from coordinate 58,423,112 downwards.
AGTTAGGTCAAATAGAGACAACTCCTGTGCAGTGGTCTTTTCCAGGAAGCTTCCAGGCGGTCAAATAGTGACAATTATCTGGGGATGGCGCTTTTCAGGGAGCTCCAAATATATTCTTCCCCTTCAGTGGCTGCTAGGCTACTGGTTTCTCTAATGACTGTATTTGCAAATCTGCTGGTTGTCAAGGTTACTGCAGAATTTGGGAAAGGTGATGGAAATGGGACAGTTAAAAAGCCGAAAAGCTTGCTCTTGTTCTTACAGAGATCCAGCCATTTTTCTTGAACAAATAACTCACAGATTGTTGCACACTTTGGTTAATTTTCAGAGTTCTAAAAAGTTTGTTTTGATAATTTTTTCCAGTGTTTTTGTTGCTTTAACAGAAGAGGTCTTCAGAGGTCTTATTGTACCATTCCCAAAGTGCTTCTAAGTCTTTTTAATAAGTCGTGCTTGAGAGGATTGGTAACCAAAATATATAAATAATTCTCACAACTCAATAACTTTTTAAAATTCAGCTTTTTAGAATTTTCAAATGAGAAAAAATTTGAACAGACACTTTATCAAGGAAGATATGTGGAGAGCAAAAAAAGTACATAAAAATATTATGAACATCTTTAGTTATTAGGGAAATGCAAATTAAAACCATAATATGATACCACTATACACCTACTAGAATAACTAAAATTTAATAAAAAATAACTGCTAAGTGCCGGTGAGGTTGCAGAGCAACTGGAACTCTCATACATTGCTGGTGGTTGTATAAAATAGTACAGTCAAAAGTTTGGTACATACCAAATGTTTGGCAGTTTCTTATGAAGTTAAACACACCTTTACCATACAACATAGCAATCCTACTGTAATTATTTTCCCAAGAGAAATAAAAACATATATCCATCTAATGCCCTGTATGCAATTGTTTATCACAGCTATAGCTTTATTCATAATCATCACAAATTAGAAACAATCCAAAGTTCATCAACTGGTGAGTTAAATAGAAAGAAACAAACTACTGATGTGAGCAGTAATATGGATGAATATCAAATGCAGCAGGCTTAGTGAAAGAAGCCAGACTCAAAAGACTTCACACTGTATTATTCCATTTAGGTGACATTCTGGAAAAGGCAAAACTACATAAACAGAAAATAGATTCATAGTTTTCATGGCTCTCGTTTGGGTTAAAGGATGGACTACAAAGAGGTATGAAGGAGCATTTTGGGGTGAGGGAAAAGTTCAAAAAGAGGTTACCTAGCAGTGTGCATTTATCAATATTCATAGAGTCATGTATCTAAAAAGGGTAAACTTTACTGTAGGCAAATTATACCTCAACCAACTTGACCAAAAGAAAACAATCTTCCTGCTCTAAACATCATTTCTCTTGGTTACATTAGTTTAGCTTAAGACTACCCTTAGCCAATTTCCAACTGTTATGTGTTTAACAGACTATCCAGAATTTAAATTTATCCTTCATGAAGTATCTAAAAACATCATTGCACCATGAGTTGTTTTCATGCAGAATGTATAAGAGAATTTTATAAGTATAAGAAAAAATATAATTTGACAACATATCTAACTAAAAGATATAACTACAGTGAGATTCAGTGTGGCATGCTTATCATAAAAAGAGAGAAACAACATAAATTCTGGCCAATAGTTGACTGGCTAAATAAGTAATCATAAAACCATAACATAGAATATTACGTAGCCATTAAATAATTATATAATTATAGATCAATATTTGCTAATATAAAAAGGTATCTATAGTATTTTGTTAAGAACAAATCAATAAATAGTATCTTAGTATGATTTTGTTTTGGAAATGCTAAAAAAAATCCCCCAAACTATAAATGCTGAGTATCTCTTGACAAGTAATTTGGTAGTTTATGTTTTCTTTTTGGCTTTTTTCTGTGTTTTCTGAATTTCTTATTATAGACATGTGCAAGATAATCCTGCTCCTCATCTTAAGATCCATTGGCCTGCATCTTAGAGTTGCTTGGATAACTGACCAATATCTTGTCCTGCAGCTTTCAGTTCAGGAAAGCAGAAGGATCCAGTTGTGTTCAAGCCTAGGGATGTTTTACTGCATCACACATGGGAGACCTTTTGTATATTTTTTAACACCAAGATGGACATGATACACCTGGCTCTGATGAGTGTCCTCAGCTCATATCTGAGCTACAAATGCAGAACTGTTCCAGCCTCATTATTTAAGACTGGGCATCCAGGGAAGCACTGAGCTTCCAGAAGCTTTGATGTAACCAGCAGTCACTCAGACTTCTCATCCACAACAGTGTAACTGCTGATGACCTTTTGAGGTGACTTGGAAACTTATACCTCCATCTGTCATTAGACAATGTCGCTGTGACCTCTTTCTGTAACCTTTAGATAAATAAACCTTGCTTGATTATTCAAACGCTAGCTGTGCCTGCTCGTTCTGAATCTAAAACAATTGATATTTATTAATTCAGTCCATTTCCATTTGTAAAAAAGAAAATAAAACCTATTTAGTGAATCCATAGCATCATTCTTAACAAATAAAATAAAAAATACAAGCTGTTGTTTATAAGACAGAAAGTTCTCATTAAATTAAAATTAACACTGCTCTTCGAACTATGGAGTCTGAATTCTTTCAGAGATATGCCTTGGGGTGATTACCTAGTTGGTATAATTTATTGTATTTTTCTATTGTAGAATTTATTAAGTTATACAAAATTTGTTTAATAAAAATACTTCTACTGTATAATACAATCTCTAGATAAAATATTTTTAAAATAATATTCTCTCTAAGTTACCCTAAAAGCAAAGCTTGATTTAAAAAGTGGATGTGGAAGGCTGGTTATAATATAAACAGCCAAAAAACCTATTGAAAAGGCCACAATAAATCAGTTGAGAAATAGGAGAAATCCTAGTTGTAGCAACTACTTACATCCCTAACCCAAGCCTTCATGGTAGAATGGAAGTTATCTTTTTTAACTGCCTGCTTACACACTAAGTACTGGGAGGAAAATTGAAAACACACAAACATCCACATAAAAACACGTGCACCAAAACAAACACACAAAGCAAATTACAGATGCCTACTCAATTACATTTCCTAGTGGGACTGAAAAGTAATCAACTCTAATCAGATAATTAAGAACATAGGATGTAAACCATGCCAAATTTGTCTTGATCTCAGATCCAGTACCTTTTAAAGTGCAGACATGATTACTGCCTCATTTACGTATTATGACTCATCTTCTGACTGCACATAAGCCCTCAAAAACAGGGTGATTACTACACTAAAGTTTGAGCACATGCAGTGTTTAAAGGCAGCACAGATACCTGATCCTTCTACATAGATTAATTCTTAAAACAATCTTTGCCTCAAACAAACAACAAAGTAATTTTGAGCTTTTATTTGCCTAACATTTATTATACGTAACACCTTAGCCATGGCAATCCTACTGCCCATATTTTCAAACCATGTCTGATTTTAAATGTTTCATTGCTGCATACGTTGTCTTCTTTTTTAGACTGAAAAATACAGCCTTCTTAATGATAGGGAACATAAAAGAGAGTCCCATTGCTGGCAAGGAAGCCTCATGGGAAGACCAGAAACACACAGCTAAACAGGATAAGCTGGTAGAGAAGTTACATAATAAAGTACCCAGAAGCTCAGAGGAGTGATAATCATCCTAGCTTCTTTGTAATCCAAGGCTTTATAACATATATGTAAATTAGAACTCAGAGCTGTACATCTAAGTATGTTAATAACTTTAAATAGATTTGAAGATTGAAAAGCACATCTGTAGTGTTAATGAAACAGAAATAATCTGAAACAGTAATCTCCAAACATTTTAATCACATGCCTCCTCAGTAAAAAACATTTGATTACTCACCCCAATACCTGTATATTTATTTGTTTATAAATATATCCTTGTACTATTGTCCTTAGCTACTATTATATGGCACAATATATATTTTGATGATATTAATCATTAACAATTGTAGATTAGTCATGTATTTTTTAAAGTCTTCTTGATGGCAATTGTTTTGTGATTGCTTTGTGATGTGATTGATAAAGAATTTTTAAATTAGGCCCTGCCTTTTTTGGGGGGGAGGCAAGATGGCCAACTAGATGCAGCTAGAAGGAACATCTGCCACCAAGGGATGGGGACATCTGGAAGACTGATACACTCTCAGCAGATCTTCAGAGGGAAGATATTGAGAGCAGACTAAGGAAGGACACAGATGCTGGGCTGAAGGGGGAGGAAGCTGGGAACCCTGCATGGGATTACCATGCACCAGGACTCATTCCTGGCCCCCAACGACTCCTGGGAAAGGGATGAGTTGAGCATGCCAGGAGTGACTTACTCTTGCCACAGACCTCTGGAATCCTGCAGCAGGAAATCCCAAGACCCCCAAGGACACTTGAGCTTGCAAGGAGAACTGGATAGAGAGGTAGTAGGGACAGAACTCCAGTGATGCAGAGCCTAGAGAGTTTGGTACAGGAGCACCTGTAATGGAGTACAGCCAGCGACACCCATCCCAAGGCTTGCCTTACTCTTTTAGGAGATTTCAGCCTTAGGGGAACTGTCAGACCTGAAAAGAACAGGGCAATCTTGCCCATGAGATGGGGCTGGTACGACCTGAGCAACCACATCTGCCGGCCTCTCTTGGGGGGGCCAACCCGGTGGTACCTGTTTGCAGTAAAGCCTGGGATGCCCAGCTGGGATGCCTCCTGGGGACTTGCATCATAGCTCCTGCACTGGCAGACTGCACCTGACTGTTGGAGAGCTCCAGCAAAGCAGCCCCTTCCAATGCACACCAACCCATCTACACCTTCCCCTCACCATAGCCCCTCCATGCCACTTTGCCAGCATGCATTTGCCCATGGCCACTCCCCACATTGTTTTACAAGCATGCATGCACGTGGATGGAACACACCTCCCATTCCCCACTGGCACACAAATGAACATGTACCCCATTATGCCACAGCTGCCAGTGGGAGTGCATCCCACATCACCACAACCCACCATCATTGTCAATGCAAACACACACAAGGAGACAGTGGCCCTGCCCACTGCCTGGGCAGCCATTGCCGCCAGCACAATCACACGCATGGAAGCTGCCAGCCCTACACCTACTAGCACCCCGTGGCAGGACCGACACCACTGCCAGCATGAATGCATGCCTAGAAGACAGCAGCCTCACCCCCTACCACAAGTGCCACACTGCCACTGCCACCAATGCAAACGTATTTATGGAGGCTGGCACAATTGTGCCTGCCAGTGCCCAACTGCAGCTGATGAGTGTGCACCTCACCATGCTGCCGCTGCTGCTGGAACATACAAACCATCATGGGTCCTGTTGCCACCACACAGTGAAGCACCCTGGCTGACACCACACATCAGAATGTTGTTACCAGAGGTCCAGAAACACCTCAACAACTCCGGTGCAGAAGGTTCCTAACTTCTAGGGGCCAGAGAATAAAAGCTGGGAACCTGATACCAGCCCTCCAGAGACACAGACTGCAGCCAGGAGTTCTTAGCTGAGCCTTGACCCACTAAAATCTTCCAGAAACAAAACTACAATCACACCCCCAAGGACATGAACGAGGATGAAATTTTTTAAAAATCCAAAGGACAGCAACTTCAAAGATGGAAAGAACATCAGCCAACAAAGATGAGAAAGAACCAGTGCAACAACTCTGGCAACTCAAAAAGCCAGAGTGCCTTCTTACCTCCAAATGACCACATTAGTTCCCCAGGAATAGTTCTTAGCCAGGATGAAATGGCTGAAATGACAGAAATAGAATTCAGAACATAGGTAAGAATGAAGTTCACTGAGATTCAGGAGAAAGTCAAAACCCAATCCAAGGATTCTAAGAAATATGATAAAATGATACAGATGATCCAGAAGATGAAAGATGAAAATGGCCATTTAAAGAAAGAACAAAACATATCTGATAGAGCTCAAAATCTCACTTCAAAAATTTCAGAATACAATCACAAGAATTAACCTCAGAATTGACCAAGCTGAGGAAAGAATCAGAGCTCGAAGACTCTCTCCAAAATACCTGTGAGACAAAAATGAACAAAAAACAATGAATGGGCAAAACCTCTAAGAAATATGGGATTATATAAAGAGACCAAATCTTTGACTTCCTGGCATCCCTGAGAGAGAGAAAGAGAAAGCAAGCAGCTTGGAAAACATATTTCAGGATATCATCCATAAAAGTTTTCCCAACTCTGCTAGCGAGGCCAGCATGCAAATCCGGGAAACACAGAGGACCCTCCGTGAAATACAACACAAGACCATCCCCAAGTCACATAGTCATCAGATTCTCCAAGGACAAAATGAAAGAAAAAAATGTTAAAGGCAACTAGAGAGAAGAGGCAGGTCACCTACAAAGGGAACTCCATCAAGCTAATAGCAGACTTTTCAGCAGAAATCTACAAGCCACAAGAGATTGGGGGCCTATATTCAGCGTTCCTAAAGTAAAGAATTCGCAACCAAGAATTTCATATCCAGCCAAACTAAGCCTCCTCAACAAAGGAGAAATAAGGTCTTTTTCAGACAAGCAAATGTTAAGGGAATTCATTACCACCAAATGTGCCTTAAATGAATTTTTTAAGGAAGTGCTAAACACAAAAAGGAGAGCCCATTGCTGGCCAGCACAAAAACACACTTAAGTGCAAAGAAGACCAGTGATGCTCCAAAGCAACAACACAAACAAGTCTGCATAGCAACCTGCTGACAAACAGTAAGAGCCTCAAATCTGCATATATCAATACTTACCTTGAAAGGAAATGGACTAAATGCCCCAATTAAAAGGCAGAGAGTGGCAAGTTGGATAAGGAAGTAAGACCCAACAGTATCATGTCTTCAAGAGATCCATCTCACATGCAATGACACCCATAGGCTCAAAGTAAAGGGGTGGAGAAAAATCTACTAAGCAAATGGAAAACAGAAAGCAGGGGTTGCTATTCTATTTTTCGACAAAACACACTTTAAACCAACAAAGATCGAGAAAGACAAAGAAGGACATTATATAATGGTAAAGGTTCAATTCAATAAGAAGATCTAACTATGCTAAATATATATGGAGCCAACACAGGAGCTCCTGGGTTAATAAAGCAAGTTCTTAGAGGCCTATGAAGAGGCTTGGACAACCACACAATAATAGTGGGAGAATACAACACTACACTGACAGTATTAGATCATCGGGGCATAAAACTAACAAAGATATTTGGGACATGAACTTGACTCTTGACCAGAGGACCTAATAGACATCTACAGAACTGTTTACTCAAAAGCAACAGAATATACATTCTTCTCATTTGGACATGGCACATACTCTATTCTTGTCATTTTCACATGGCACATACTCTAAAATTAACCACACAGTTGGACATAAACAATCATCAGAAAATTAAAAAAAAAAAAAAAAGAAATCATGCCAAGCACACTCCTAGACCACAGGGCAATAAAATAGAAATCAAAGCTAAGAAAATCACTCAAAACCATACAGTTACATGGAAATTAAACAACCTGCTTCCAAATGACTTCTGGGTAAATAACAAAATTAAAACACAAAACAAGAAATTATTTTAAAATAATGAGAGCAAACATAGGAAACACCAGAATCTTTGGGACACAACTAAAGCAGAGTTATGAGGGAAGTTTATAGCACTAAACACCAACGTCAAAAATTTATAAAGATCTGGCCAGGTATGGTGGCTCACACCTGCAATCCTAGCACTGTGGGAGACTGAGGCAGGTAGATCTCCTGAGCTCAGGAATTTGAGACCAGCCTAGGTAACACGGCAAAACCCCATATCTACCAAAAATACAAAAAATTAGCCAGGCATGGTGGAGTGTGCCTGTGGTCCCAGTTATTCGTGAAGCTGAGGTGAAAGGATCTCTTGAGCCTGGGAGGTGGAGGTTGCAGTGAGCCAAGATTGCACCACTGCACTCCAACCTGGGTGACAGAGTGAGACCCTATATCAAAAAAAAAAAAAGTTATAAAGATCTAAAAGTAATCACCTGACCTAACAACTAAAGAAACAGGAGCAAACTAACCCCAAAGCTAGCAGAAGACAAATAACCAAAACCAGAGCTGAACTGAAGAAAATTCAAATACCAAAAATCATAAAGAAGTAACAAATCCATAAGTTGATGTTTTGAAATAATTAATAAGATAGACCACTGCTTAAATTAATTAAAAAAGAGAGATGATCCAAATACAATCAAAAATGACTAGGAAGAGACATTATTACCAATGCCACAGAAATACAAAACACCCTCAGATAATACCTCTATGGACACAAGTTAGAAAACCTAGAAGAAATGGACAAATTCCTGGCAACATACGACCTCCAAAGACTGAACCAGGAAGAAGTTCAAACCTTGAACAGACCAAAAGTGAGGTCCCAAATTATATCAGTAATTAAAAAGCCTACTAACCAGAAAAAGCCCAGGACCAGACAGATTTATAGCCAAATACTACCAGATATACAAAGAAGAGCTGGTGGCATTCCTACTGGAACTATTCCAAAAAATTGAGGAAAGGGGACTCCTCCCTAACTCATTCTATGAGGCCAGCATCATCCTGATACCAACCTGGCAGAGAGACACACGCACAAAAAGGCCAATATCCTTAATGAACACTGATGCAAAATCCTCAAGAAAATAGTAGCATACTGAATCCAGGAGCACATCAAAAAGCAAATCCACCATAATTAAGTAGGCTTTACTGATTCAAGGTTGGTTCAACATATCCAAGGCAATAAATGTCATTTACCACATAAACAGAACTAAAAACAAAAACCACATGATTATCTCAAGAAATGCAGAGAAGGATTTTGATAAAATTCAATATTGCTTCATGGTTTAAAAAAAAACCCTCAACAAAATCAGCATTGAATGAACATGCTTCAGAAGAATAACAGCCATCTATGAACATTTCACAGTGAACACAATACCAAATGGGCAAAAGCTAGAAGGATTCCCCTTCAAAACCGGGAACAAAACAGGGAGGCCCTCTCTCACCATTCCTATTCAACATAGGAGTCCTAGCCAGAGCAGTCAGGCAAGGGAAAGAAATAAAAGGCTTCCAATTAGGAAAAAAGGATGTCAAAATATCTGTATTGGTAGATGATATGATTCTTCAGTTAGAAAACTCCATAGTTGGGGGGACGGAGCAAGATGGCCGAATAGGAACAGCTCCAGTCTCCAACTCCCAGCGCGAGCGACACAGAAGACCGGTGATTTCTGCATTTTCAACTGAGGTACTGGGTTCATCTCACTGGGGAGTGCCGGAGGATCGGTGCTGGTCAGCTGCTGCAGCCCGACCAGCGAGAGCTGAAGCAGGGCGAGGCATTGCCTCACATGGGAAGCGCAAGGGGGAAGGGAATCCCTTTTCCTAGCCAGGGGAACTGAGACACACAACACCTGGAAAATCGGGTAACTCCCACCCCAATACTGCGCTTTAAGCAAACAGGTACACCAGGAGATCATATCCCACACCTGGCCGGGAGGGTCCCACACCCACGGAGCCTCCCTCATTGCTAGCACAGCAGTCTGTGATCTACCGGCAAGGCAGCAGCGAGGCTGGGGGAGGGGCGCCCGCCATTGCTGAGGCTTAAGTAGGTAAACAAAGCTGCTGGGAAGCTCGAACTGGGTGGAGCTCACAGCAGCTCAAGGAAACCTGCCTGTCTCTGTAGACTCCACCTCTGGGGACAGGGCACAGTAAACAATAACAAACACAGCAGAAACCTCTGCAGATGCAAACGACTCTGTCTGACAGCTTTGAAGAGAGCAGTGGATCTCCCAACACGGAGGTTGAGATCTGAGAAGGGACAGACTCCCTGTTCAAGTGGGTCCCTGACCCCTGAGTAGCCTAACTGGGAGACATCCCCCACTAGGGGCAGTCTGACACCCCACACCTCACAGGGTGGAGTACACCCCTGAGAGGAAGCTTCCAAAGCAAGAATCAGACAGGTACACTCGCTGTTCAGAAATATTCTATCTTCTGCAGCCTCTGCTGCTGATACCCAGGCAAACAGGGTCTGGAGTGGACCTCAAGCAATCTCCAACAGACCTACAGCTGAGGGTCCTGACTGTTAGAAGGAAAACTATCAAACAGGAAGGACACCTACACCAAAACCCCATCAGTACATCACCATCATCAAAGACCAGAGGCAGATAAAACCACAAAGATGGGGAAAAAGCAGGGCAGAAAAGCTGGAAATTCAAAAAATAAGAGCGCATCTCCCCCGGCAAAGGAGCGCAGCTCATCACCAGCAACGGATCAAAGCTGGACAGAGAATGATTTTGACGAGATGAGAGAAGAAGGCTTCAGTCCATCAAATTTCTCAGAGCTAAAGGAGGAATTACGTACCCAGCGCAAAGAAACTAAAAATCTTGAAAAAAAAGTGGAAGAATTGATGGCTAGAGTAATTAATGCAGAGAAGGTCATAAACGAAATGAAAGAGATGAAAACCATGACACGAGAAACACGTGACAAATGCACAAGCTTCAGTACCCGACTCGATCAACTGGAAGAAAGAGTATCAGCGATTGAGGATCAAATGAATGAAATGAAGCGAGAAGAGAAACCAAAAGAAAAAACAAGAAAAAGAAAGGAACAAAGCCTGCAAGAAGTATGGGATTATGTAAAAAGACCAAATCTACGTCTGATTGGGGTGCCTGAAAGTGAGGGGGAAAATGGAACCAAGTTGGAAAACACTCTTCAGGATATCATCCAGGAGAACTTCCCCAACCTAGTAGGGCAGGCCAACATTCAAATCCAGGAAATACAGAGAACACCACAAAGATACTCCTCGAGAAGAGCAACTCCAAGACACATAATTGCCAGATTCACCAAAGTTGAAATGAAGGAAAAAATCTTAAGGGCAGCCAGAGAGAAAGGTCGGGTTACCCACAAAGGGAAGCCCATCAGACTAACAGCAGATCTCTCGGCAGAAACTCTACAAGCCAGAAGAGAGTGGGGGCCAATATTCAACATTCTGAAACAAAAGAATTTTAAACCCAGAATTTCATATCCAGCCAAACTAAGTTTCATAAGTGAAGGAGAAATAAAATCCTTTACAGATAAGCAAATGCTTAGAGATTTTGTCACCACTAGGCCTGCCTTACAAGAGACCCTGAAGGAAGCACTAAACATGGAAAGGAACAACCAGTACCAGCCATTGCAAAAACATGCCAAAATGTAAAGACCATCGAGGCTAGGAAGAAACTGTATCAACTAACGAGCAAAATAACCAGTTAATATCATAATGGCAGGATCAAGTTCACACATAACAATCTTAACCTTAAATGTAAATGGACTAAATGCTCCAATTAAAAGACACAGACTGGCAAACTGGATAAAGAGTCAAGACCCATCAGTCTGCTGTATTCAGGAGACCCATCTCACACGCAGAGACATACATAGGCTCAAAATAAAGGGATGGAGGAAGATTTACCAAGCAAATGGAGAACAAAAAAAAGCAGGGGTTGCAATACTAGTCTCTGATAAAACAGACTTTAAACCATCAAAGATCAAAACAAAGAAGGCCATTACATAATGGTAAAAGGATCCATTCAACAGGAAGAGCTAACTATCCTAAATATATATGCATAAAATACAGGAGCACCCAGATTCATAAAGCAAGTCCTTAGAGATTTACAAAGAGACTTAGACTCCCATACAATAATAATGGGAGACTTCAACACTCCACTGTCAACATTAGACAGATCAACGAGACAGAAAGTTAACAAGGATATCCAGGAATTGAACTCATCTCTGCAGCAAGCAGACCTAATAGACATCTATAGAACTCTCCACCCCAAATCAACAGAATATACATTCTTCTCAGCACCACATCGTACTTACTCCAAAATTGACCACGTAATTGGAAGTAAAGCACTCCTCAGCAAATGTACAAGAACAGAAATTATAACAAACTGTCTCTCAGACCACAGTGCAATCAAACTAGAACTCAGGACTAAGAAACTCAATCAAAACCGCTCAACTACATGGAAACTGAACAACCAGCTCCTGAATGACTACTGGGTACATAACAAAATGAAGGCAGAAATAAAGATGTTCTTTGAAACCAATGAGAACAAAGATACAACATACCAGAATCTCTGGGACACATTTAAAGCAGTGTGTAGAGGGAAATTTATAGCACTAAATCCCCACAAGAGAAAGCAGGAAAGATCTAAAATTGACACTCTAACATCGCAATTAAAAGAACTAGAGAAGCAAGAGCAAACACATTCGAAAGCTAGCAGAAGGCTAGAAATAACTAAGATCAGAGCAGAACTAAAGGAGATAGAGACACAAAAAACCCTCCAAAAAATCAATGAATCCAGGAGTTGGTTTTTTGAAAAGATCAACAAAATTGACAGACCACTAGCAAGACTAAGAAAGAAGAAAAGAAAGAAGAATCAAATCGACGCAATTAAAAATGATAAAGGGGATATCACCACTGAGCCCACAGAAATACAAACTACCATCAGAGAATACTATAAACACCTCTATGCAAATAAACTGGAAAATCTACAAGAAATGGATAATTTCCTGGACACTTACACTCTTCCAAGACTAAACCAGGAAGAAGTTGAATCCCTGAATAGACCAATAGCAGGCTCTGAAATTGAGGCAATAATTAATAGCCTACCAACCAAAAAAAGTCCAGGACCAGATGGATCCACAGCTGAATTCTACCAGAAGTACAAGGAGGAGTTGGTACCATTCCTTCTGAAACTATTCCAATCAATAGAAAAAGAGGGAATCCTCCCTAACTCATTTTATGAGGCCAACATCATCCTGATACCAAAGCCTGGCAGAGACACAACAAAAAAAGAGAATTTTAGACCAATATCCCTGATGAACATCGATGCAAAAATCCTCAATAAAATACTGGCAAACCGGATTCAGCAGCACATCAAAAAGCTTATCCACCATGATCAAGTGGGCTTCATCCCTGGGATACAAGGCTGGTTCAACATTCGCAAATCAATAAACATCATCCAGCATATAAACAGAACCAAAGACAAGAACCACATGATTATCTCAATAGATGCAGAAAAGGCTTTTGACAAAATTCAACAGCCCTTCATGCTAAAAACGCTCAATAAATTCGGTATTGATGGAATGTACCTCAAAATAATAAGAGCTATTTATGACAAACTCACAGCCAATATCATACTGAATGGGCAAAAACTGGAAAAATTCCCTTTGAAAACTGGCACAAGACAGGGATGCCCTCTCTCACCACTCCTATTCAACATAGTGTTGGAAGTTCTGGCTAGGGCAATTAGGCAAGAGAAAGAAATCAAGGGTATTCAGTTAGGAAAAGAAGAAGTCAAATTGTCCCTGTTTGCAGATGACATGATTGTATATTTAGAAAACCCCATTGTCTCAGCCCAAAATCTCCTTAAGCTGATAAGCAACTTCAGCAAAGTCTCAGGATACAAAATTAATGTGCAAAAATCACAAGCATTCTTATACACCAGTAACAGACAAACAGAGAGCCAAATCAGGCATGAACTTCCATTCACAATTGCTTCAAAGAGAATAAAATACCTAGGAATCCAACTTACAAGGGATGTAAAGGACCTCTTCAAGCAGAACTACAAACCACTGCTCAGTGAAATAAAAGAGGACACAAACAAATGGAAGAACATACCATGCTCATGGATAGGAAGAATCAATATCGTGAAAATGGCCATACTGCCCAAGGTAATTTATAGATTCAATGCCATCCCCATCAAGCTACCAATGAGTTTCTTCACAGAATTGGAAAAAACTGCTTTAAAGTTCATATGGAACCAAAAAAGAGCCCGCATCTCCAAGACAATCCTAAGTCAAAAGAACAAAGCTGGAGGCATCACGCTACCTGACTTCAAACTATACTACAAGGCTACAGTAACCAAAACAGCATGGTACTGGTACCAAAACACAGATATAGACCAATGGAACAGAACAGAGTCCTCAGGAATAATACCACACATCTACAGCCATCTGATCTTTGACAAACCTGAGAGAAACAAGAAATGGGGAAAGGATTCCCTATTTAATAAATGGTGCTGGGAAAATTGGCTAGCCATAAGTAGAAAGCTGAAACTGGATCCTTTCCTTACTCCTTATACGAAAATTAATTCAAGATGGATTAGAGACTTAAATGTTAGACCTAATACCATAAAAATCCTAGAGGAAAACCTAGGTAGTACCATTCAGGACATAGGCATGGGCAAAGACTTCATGTCTAAAACACCAAAAGCAACAGCAGCAAAAGCCAAAATTGACAAATGGGATCTCATTAAACTAAAGAGCTTCTGCACAGCAAAAGAAACTACCATCAGAGTGAACAGGCAACCTACAGAATGGGAGAAAATTTTTGCAATCTACTCATCTGACAAAGGGCTAATATCCAGAACCTACAAAGAACTCAAACAAATTTACAAGAAAAAAACAAACAACCCCATCAAAAAGTGGGCAAAGGATATGAACAGACATTTCTCAAAAGAAGACATTCATACTGCCAACAGACACATGAAAAAATGCTCATCATCACTGGCCATCAGAGAAATGCAAATCAAAACCACAATGAGATACCATCTCACACCAGTTAGAATGGTGATCATTAAAAAGTCAGGAAACAACAGGTGCTGGAGAGGATGTGGAGAAATAGGAACACTTTTACACTGTTGGTGGGATTGTAAACTAGTTCAACCATTATGGAAGGCAGTGTGGCCATTCCTCAAGGATCTAGAACCAGAAATACCATATGACCCAGCCATCCCATTACTGGGTATATACCCAAAGGATTATAAATTATGCTGCTATAAAGACACATGCACACGTATGTTTATTGCAGCACTATTCACAATAGCAAAGACTTGGAATCAACCCAAATGTCCATCAGTGACAGATTGGATTAAGAAAATGTGGCACATATACACCATGGAATACTATGCAGCCATAAAAAAGGATGAGTTTGTGTCCTTTGTAGGGACATGGATGCAGCTGGAAACCATCATTCTTAGCAAACTATCACAAGAACAGAAAACCAAACACCGCATGTTCTCACTCATAGGTGGGAACTGAACAATGAGATCACTTGGACTCAGGAAGGGGAACATCACACACCGGGGCCTATCATGGGGAGGGGGGAGGGGGGAGGGATTGCACTGGGAGTAATACCTGATGTAAATGACGAGTTGATGGGTGCAGCACACCAACATGGCACAAGTATACATATGTAACAAACCTGCACATTATGCACATGTACCCTACAACTTAAAGTATAATAATAATAAATAAATTTTAAAAAAAGAAAAAAAAAAAAAAAAAAAGAAAACTCCGTAGTTTCTGCACAAACGTTCCTTTATTTGATAAACCACTTCAGTAAAGTTTCAGGATATAAAATCAATGTACAAAAATCAGTAGCATTCCTATACACCAACAACATCCAACCTGAGAGCTAAATCAAGCACACAATCCCATTCACAATAACCACAAAAAGTAATAAAATACCTAGAAATACAATTAATCAGGGAGGTAAAAGATCTCTACAACAATAATTACAAAACACTGTTTAAAGAAATCATAGATGATACAAACAAATGGGAAAACATTCAATGCTCATGCTTAGGAATAATCAGCACTTTTTAATGGCCATAATGTCCAAAGCAATTAACAGATTCAATGCTATTCCTATCAAACTACCACTGACACTCTTCACCGAATTAGAAAAAAAACTATATTTAAATTCATATGGAATCCAAAAAATAGCCCAAATAGCCAAGGCAATCCTAAGCAAAAAGAACGAACCAGGAGGCATCACATTACCTGACTTCAAAATATACTATAAGGCTATAGTAACCAAAATAGCATGGTACTGGTACAAAAATACAGATCAATGGAACAGAATAGAGAGCCCAGAAATAAAGCCACACATCTACAACCAACTGATCTTCAACAAAGTTGACAAAAACAAGCGATAGGGAAAAGGATCCCTATTCAATAAATGGTACTAGGATAACTGGCTATCCAAATGAAGATCGAAGGTGGGGGCCTTTCTTACACCATATAAAAAATCAACTGGAGATGGATTAAAGACTTAAACATAAAATCTAAAACTATAAAAAACCCTGAAAAATAACCTGAAAATACCATTCTGAATATAGGCACTGGCAAAAATTTCATGACAAAGATGCCAAAAGCAATTGCAACAAAAACAAAAATTGACAAGTGGGACCTAATTAAACTAAAGAGCTTCTGCCTTGAAAAAGAAGCTATCAACAGACTAAACAGACAGCCTACAAAATGGGAGAAAATATTTTTGCAAACTATGCATTTGACAAAGATCTAATACCCAGAATCTGTAAGAAGCTTAAACAAATTAACAAGCAAGAAACAACCCCACGTAAAAGAGGGCAAAGAACATGAACAGTCACTTCAAAAGGATACATACACTTGTCCAACAGGCATACGGAAAAAATGCCCAACATTACTCGTCATTAGAGAAATGCAAATCGAAACCACAATGAGATACCATCTCACATCAGACAGAATAACTATTACTAAAAATTCAAAAATAACAAATGTTGGTGAGATTGTGGAGAAAAAGGAACCCCTAAAATAAAAGTTAAAAAGGAAAGAGAAAGGGAAGGGAAGGGAAGGAAATTAGGACTAGGGGCCATGTGTGGTGGCTCATGCCTATAATTCCAGCACTTTAGGAGGCCAAGGCAGGCGAATCACCTGAGGTCAGGAGTTCAAGACCAGCCTGGCCAAGATGGTGAAACCGCGTCTCTACTAAAAATACAAAAATTAGCCGGTCATGGAGGCAGGTACCTGTAATCCCAGCTACTCAGGAGGCTCAGGCAGGAGAATTGCTTGAACCCTGGAGATGGAGGTTGCAGTGAGCCAAGATTGTGCCATCGCACTCCAGCCTGGGCAACAAGAGTGAAACTCCATCTCAATAAGAAAAAAAAATAGGACTAGGACCATCCTAATTCCATTCCCTGTAGTTCTTCTGCATTATTAGTTTCTCCCAAAGCCAAAAATCTTTGGCCAGAATCTTTTTAAACCACTTGTTAATTGTGTGAGAGTTGTCGTTTAAATTGAGATTACAATCTATAGATCCACCCAATCAGGTGCATATGTACTGCAAAATATTGCAACATGTTGAGCCCCTACATCATTCATCTCATTTATTTTTTGACATGTGGCATGTGTACTAAGCTAAATGCTAGTACCAATCTGCATATTAAGTATTAGTAAAGCTTAATTCCCATATATAACATACTAATTAATATTAATTAATATTGAGTTTCATATAACAAAGTCCAGGTCACAAGATGACTTCAGACCAAAACAACAAGACAAAAACAGGCAAGTGTATAAGAAACAACTTCCATATAAGTTCAGTCCAAAGGGCTCATCTAATCTTTATACTTTTCAGAAACAACTCCATAGAACACATAGTAATAAACCATGGTATTGTCCTCTGTTACACCTCAGTATTTCTTCATTACTTTCTTTTTTTTTTTTGAGACGGAGTCTCGCTCTGTCGCCCAGGTTGGAGTGCAGTGGCTGGATCTCAGCTCACTGCAAGCTCCGCCTCCCGAGTTCACACCATTCTCCTGCCTCAGCCTCCCTTCTTCATTACTTTCTATACTTCCCATTGGTTCCATCTTCTTTCCAAACAATGAATATTTATGAAATTCATTTCTCAGCTGACAGAATCCTGACTTAGTACACATTGGGACACCCTCCAAGTTCACAGACTCTCCATTGAGCTCTCCACCAACCTATCCATTAAGTCCTTGGTCATCTGTTCTAATACAAGGACCCTATCCAAAGTAATCACCTATCACCAGGTAAATTGAGATCCATCAAACTCCTCTGAATTTTCCTCAGTCTATCGTATTCTTCAGTTGACATCTCAGTCAGGATACCTCAATTGCTTAAACAAATTCAAAAAGACATAGAAAGCCACTCAACCTTACCTTCACATCCCTTTCCAGCGCCCTAAGGGCATCACCACATGCAGCTGGTGTCAGAAAGAATCATTTATTGCACATCACGGTGTGCACACATTATGAAGCAGAGTGCTGCAGATGCCTGCAGTCACCACCTGAAATAGCTAAACCCGCACTGCAGTCACTGCCATTTCTGGTACGTGCTAGGAAGCCTTGACTGTCTCCATCACGGCCTCGCTTCAGTCAAGGCTTCTGGACTTGCCGAGGAGCCCCCACCAAAAAAAAAATAAATAAATAAAAAGTATGGCTAAATAAAGCAAAACTCCACCAAAAAGTATAACTGACTCATAATGTGTTTTTAAAATGTTTAACCTTGTATAGGTGAAAACACCAGCAGAAAACAAATGCCATCACACTCTAAATTTTAAATAGGCAGGATCCTGCTTTTTTCCACAAGAAGCAAACAAAATAACAATAATTTTTAAAGCCCACCTAATATGGAATTTGAAGTCATTACAATAATTTCAAGGTGTGGCTGTTTGGAGAAGTCTTTCTGGGGATTTACTTTTAAAAAATAATCTGAGTGCTGTGCAAAGTGGGACAAATATATTTCCAGACCAGACTCAAGGAAACAAGTGATTCTTCTAACCAATGAGATGTATAATTGTCCCTCTCAGTCCCTCAGCATAGAAAACTCTTATTTTCCACAAAAGGAACAAAGACCCTGGAGAGAATTAGACACCACATGCTGAACCTCAGAGAGCCATTTTCATTAACAAGTAAAATAGTGCATTCGATAGCCTATATGTGAAAGGTAAAAATATTCTGCAGGAATCAATTAATTAATAAGTGATTCATTTGTGTTTAAGCACAGTCCAGTACAAAAAGAAAATTATGGAACTATAGCAATAAGGACCTGCAGCCAGAGGTGAACAGCAGGACAGATGGCCCAGGATACAAAGAGGACACAGTGAAAAGGATCTGAACAACGTAATAGAAATTGTCTCAT
This sequence comes from Macaca thibetana thibetana, assembly GCF_024542745.1. Taxonomy (NCBI): domain Eukaryota; kingdom Metazoa; phylum Chordata; class Mammalia; order Primates; family Cercopithecidae; genus Macaca; species Macaca thibetana. The sequence goes on along the minus strand of NC_065584.1, from coordinate 58,404,121 downwards.
TACTATATTGTAACTATATTATTAGTTACTATATTGTTACTATACTTGTAACTATATTGCTATGGATTTTCATTGTCACTTTATGAAAGAAGAACTGGAAATTTGTTTCAAAAACACCACATACCCTTATACTGTGTCATTTATAAATATAAGTAGTAAAATGGTAAAATGTTTAAAGATCACATTAGTTCAGTCAATCTCTACCAAGATTTTATTATCTGATTCAAAGAACCCTTGCAGAGATCATGATCCATAGAGTTTTACAGTGGATGAGCCCTGCCTAACTATTATTTCTCAAGGACAGGCAATCCCAGGTAAGGAGAACCCTTAATGAACACTCTTAGCCAGGTTAAATTTTGTCTGAATGTGTTACAACTTATACTTATAAAAATAATTTTCATCAAATAAACTCTCCGTGTAAATAAAAGACCAGTATGGAAATAAACACTAAACATTAACAATTTAGTAGCATAAAGGATATTTTTAAGTCTTTGACACTGTTTTAATGTGTTGGTGATATATGACAGAACTATTATGTCTATATTCATTTTCTGGTAAAGGCCTGAATGCTAATAAAATATGTGCTATTTCTAAAGAGTAACTATCTTCCACCTCCAGGAAGTTGCATTAAAAAAATTGTTTCAGATGTTATAAATTATGTATTACTCACCTTGATTTCAGTCAAACTGATCATGGTTGCTTCACTTGAAATAAGAACAGCTTTTAAAATTTGGGATCAGATCCATTTTCTTTCAGAGGAAATAAAAAGAAACAAACCAGATATTGATTCTCTATTACCTACTGTAGGTCTTTATTCATCTAAACTAGGAAATACCCATCAGGACAGGGAAATCAGTCTTATCTGCCAGGTCACCAAGATGGTGAGTATGAGGTTTTTGGATCCAGAAGTACGCCCTCTTCTGGGATTTTCTTCTCTGAGGCTTTACTTATGCATTATTCTCCACTACACTCAGCTACAGGAATGCTAATGTTCTTCATCCTGCCTGCATCAAACTGTTAACAGAAAGCTTCAGAAAAGTAAAACTTTCTCATTTTGATAGAAAGGATAAAACCAGTCTGGACCCATTTAAATTATTAAGGCCAGTCATAAAATTGGGGTGAAGATATGGAAAGACATTTTCCATATATATATATAGTTACCTATACTAGTGAGCACTGTATACTAAATGCCATACCAAAACATGCACAAGATAGTTTATGCTATAACACATTATGCTAAAGTAAAGTGCATGAGTACCAGAAATTATTCCCAAAGAAAGTTAAATTACCAAGCCTTTACACTAACATATATAGACAATTTGAAAGATGTATTATATTATCAAATCCCTACTGTCTTCTGAAATAGCTTTAAAGCCTGTGCATCTTTCAGGGCTCTTTTGTTTGCAAGAGAAAAAAAAAATCAAATCTGGTTAACTAGACCAGCTCATGAAATTCACAGAAATCATTCAACCAACCAGTAAGATAAGTAAAATATGCAGACCTATAGCCAACCAGAACAACTTGAGCTTGACTACTTCCTCCATTCATTCATTCATTCATTCATTCATTCATTCATTCTCTCTCTCTCTCTCTCTCTCTCTCTCTAACTCTCTCTCTCTCTCTCATCTCTCTCTACACGTTATGACTTCCTATGATGTCCACCACCAGAGAGAGACCACCTCACCAGTTCTCAATTTAAAAATTTTAAAATCCCAGGAAGGACTAAATGGCCAAGTCCAGGTCAGGAGGCCAACTCTAGGCAGGGATTTTGAAAGTATATCACAGTTGCTATGTGATTCTGGCCTGAAAAAAGAGAAGTTTCAAGAGGAAGAGAGAGTGATGAGAAAACTAAAAATCACATGTTCACTACAATGTCATTCCATTGTGCAGTTAAGATCAAAAGAGGTTTCGGGAGTTTAGTTGTTTGAGAAATTCCCAAACTGCTTTCCACAGTGGCTAAACTAATTTTTACATTCCCACGAACAATGTATAATTATTTGCTTTTACCCATAAGATCAAAAGAGGTTTTGGGAGTTTAGTTGTTTGAGAAGTTTCCAAACTGCTTTCCACAGTGGCTAAACTAATTTTTACAGTCCCATGAACAAT